>NW_021697113.1:0-2078 GCF_005190385.1 Monodon monoceros | reverse complement strand
GGGAAAGCAGGAATCCGTGGCCTACTTCAACAGCCTCCGGGTTTCAGAGTTCGCATTCAGCCTCTTGAAGCTTGAAGTGGTCTTTCTCCATTCAGGGGTGGCTGTGTCCAATGCCAGTGCGCTGTGTATAAATTGTGGCTTTTACGCTTCGTTGTCTCTGCAGAGGGCCTCAGGGACACACGGAGACCAAGATGCAGATTGAGCGGAACACAAAGGATCCCGGAAGCACGTCCTCGTGAGCAGTGACAGTCACACCCGCGCACACGCGTGAACACACACATAGACCCTCTCACATACCGGGCAACGTACGTGACTAACCTACTGCAGTCGTGCTGTCAGACAAACATTGAGCTCTCAGTAAGGGTAGAGGTCCTTGGGAAGCAGGTTCCGGGCTCAAGCCCAGGTAAACATTGGCATGAATAACGTTCTCTGAGGATCCCGGTCCAATTCTGAAGACTGCGTGATTTATGTCCACTTCTCAGGTGCAGTTGCTGGGCAGGGGTGGCCGTCAGGAAAGGCAAGAAGACTTTTGCTTTGTCTGATGACTGGAGGCGGTAAGGAGAACTGGAAAAGTGAGGTGGGGGCTGGTTGCTAAGCATGATCCTGGATGTCTCAGGAAGGTAGGCGTTCACACACCCTAAGCTGTGCCACTGGATATTAGGTTTTCCTCAGATGGGCCCAGTGGCTTCATGAGTAGATTGAATGTTGCTCTTGCAGAGTGGCCTGATGGCTGTGGATTCCCCAGGTTTCTGGAGTACTAGGAGGTCATGTCTCCTCTGCAGAGCCGCATGGCATGCCCGGTTGTGTTGTGCAGCGTCCCAGCACGTGCTTGGATCGATGATGACACCCTTGTATGCATTCCTTGGAAAATCTGAACAAAATGAGTGAGAACACTCTACCGTCTCCTCATCGAGTCTGAGGTCCAGCACGTTTCCTCTCTCGGGCGTAGGGGACAGCGAGGAGCGAGGTAGGTAACCTGCGTAGAATTGTGATCCCGTTGCCGGAGGAATGACGCCCAAAGGGTGTCTTGCAGGACGTAGAGAAAATAGATATGCTGATGTGTCTGTGCCGCTCTCCTGGAGGATACATGAGTTATGCGAACATGCCCTTTGGGCACTTTGTTACATTGTTTGGGAATGTGCAAAGCTAAAATTCTCTTCCCCACAGGGCATGATGCTTCCGGCCCATGAGGCACGCAGGACTTTCGAAGAGCCAGAGATTTATCTGGAGCAGTCTGTAGGCGGAACAGTGACGCGGATACTGTTGCGATGCCGGGTGCGCTGCCGCCGACCGGCAGTGTGCCCTTTGAAGCGTCCAGGTTCCCTTGGGTGGCAGAGGTCTTCCGTTGGCAACCAGTTTGTGGTTCTCGGGGATAGCGCCTTTGATCCCTGTGAGGTTCTCGGTAGTGTCACTGTGGCAGTGGAGAATTGCCAAGATCCGTGGGGTAGGGTCAGTGTCACCAAAGCAGACATGTTGGGATCTGTCATTCCTGGTGTACAGTGTCCCACTCTTTGCAATGTATCTGTGGCTTCCAATAGGGTCGAGTTGCCCCGTGTCCAGGAGGAGGCCTCGGAGGACGAGGCTGGCAAGTATTTGTGCATTTCCTCAGGGTTCAGGGCCGCCAACCCTGCTGGGTGGGTGCTGGCGAAACATGGCAGGCTTGGTAGCCTAGTTTCGGCTTTGGGGTCTGAACTAGGTTCATGGTTGCTGAAGCCCACCGCTTCCTGTGGTGGGCATTCCTATGGGTCCACAGAAAGTGATTTGTCCTAGTTGGCGAGAATTGGCACATAGGCCGAAATTCGGTAGCCCCTTGAGTGGTGCCAGTCTGCATCTTGCCTGGAGCCTGCTGGAGGTCAGTGTTGGCCCGACCAGCAGAGGTTGTCTTGCCTCCGGGAATGCTGGAAGTGGCCACAAATGCACATCAGATGTGCTACTAGCTGGCAGCTTCTCCGGGTCCACGTATATGCGACACCCACGGCCGGGAGGCAAGTCTGGTTAGGTCTTTGTGCTTTGGTCGGAAGGCTTTATTGTGGGAAAGCAGGAATCCGTGGCCTACTTCAACAGCCTCCGGGTTTCAG
>NW_021697112.1:0-9833 GCF_005190385.1 Monodon monoceros | reverse complement strand
CAAGGGATCAATCCAAGAAGAAGATATAACAATTATAAATATATATGCACCCAACATAGGAGCACCTCAATACATAAGGCAACTGCTAACAGCTATAAAAGAGGAAATCGACAGTAACACAATAATACTGGGGGACGTTAGCACCACACTTACACCAATGGACAGATCATCCAAAATGAAAATAAATAAGGAAACAGAAGCTTTAAATGACACAATAGACCAGATAGATTTAATTTATATTTATAGGACATTCCATCCAAAAACAGCAGATTGCACTTTCTTCTCAAGTGCGCATGGAACATTTTCCAGGATAGATCACATCTTGGGTCACAAATCAAGCCTCAGTAAATTTAAGAAAACTGAAATCATATCAAGCATCTTTTCTGACCACAACATTATGAGATTAGAAATCAATTACAAGGAAAAGTATGTGAAACACACAAACACATGGAGGCCAAACAATACATTACTAAATAACCAAGAGATCACTGAAGAAATCAAAAGGGAATCAAAAAATACCTAGAGATAAATGACAACGAAAACATGATGATCCAAAACCTATGGGATGCAGCAAAAGAATTTCTAAGAGGGAAGTTTATAGCATTACAATCCTACCTCAAGAAACAAGAAAAATATCAAAAAAAAAATCTAACCTTGCACCAAAAGGAACTAGAGAAAGAAGAACAAATAAAACCTAAAGTTAGCGGAAGGAAAAATATCATAAAGATCAGAGCAGAAATAAATGAAATAGAAACAAAGAAAAAAATAGCCAAGATCAGTAAAACTAAAAGCTGGTTGAGAAGATAAACAAAATTGATAAACCTTTAGCCAGACTCATCAGAAAAAGAGGGAGAGGACTCAAATCAATAAAACTAGAAATGAAAAGGGAGAAGTTACAGACACAGCAGAAATACAAAGCATTGTAAGAGATTACTATAAGCAACTCTATGCCAATAAAATGGACAACCTGGAAAAAATGGACAAATTCTTAGAAAGGTATAACCTTCCAAGACTGAACGAGGAAGAAATAGAAAACATGAACAGACCAATCACAAGTAATGAAATTGAAACTGTGATTAAAAATCTTCCAACAAACAAAAGTATAGAACCAGATGGCTTCACAGATGAATTCTATCAAACATTCAGAGAAGAGCTAACACTCATCCTTCTCAAACTCTTCCAAAAAATTGCAGAGGAAGGAACACTCCCAGACTCATTCTATGAGGCCACCATCACCCTGGTACCAAAACCAGACAAAGATACTACAAAAAAAGAAAATTACAGACCAATATCACTGATCAATATAGATGCAAAAATCCTCAACAAAATACTCGCAAAGAGAATCCAACAACATATTAAAAGGATCATACACCATGATCAAGTGGGATTTATCCCAGGGATGCAAGGATTCTTCAGTGTATGCAAATCAATCAATGTGTTACACCATATTAACAAACTGAAGAATAAAAACCATATGATCATCTCAATAGATGCAGAAAAAGCTTTTGAAAAAATTTAACACTGATTTATGAAAAAAACTCTCCAGAAAGTGGGCATAGAGGGAACCTACTTCAACATAAGGAAGGCCATATATGACAAACCCACAGCAAATATCCTTCTGAATGGTGAAAAACTGAAAGCATTTCCTCTAAGATCAGGAACAAGACAAGGATGTCCACTCTTGCCACTATTATTCAATATAGTTTTGGAAGTCCTAGCCAAGGCAATCAGAGAAGAAAAAGAAATAAAAGGAATACAAATTGGAAAAGAAGAAGTAAAATTGTCACTGTTTGCAGATGATGTGATCCTATACATAGAGAATCCTAAAGATGCCACCAGAAAACTACTAGAGCTAATCAATGCATTTGGTAAAGTTGCAGGATACAAAATTAATGCACAGAAATCTCTTGCATTCTTATACACTAATGATGAAAAATCTGAAAGAGAAATTAAGGAAACACTCCCATTTACCATTGCAACAAAAAGAATAAAATACCTAGGAATAAACCTACCTAGGGAGACAAAAGACCTGTATGCAGAAAACTATAAGACACTGATGAAAGAAATTAAAGATGATACAAACAGATGGAGAGATATACCATGTTCTTGGATTGGAAGAATCAACATTGTGAAAATAACTCTACTACCCAAAGCAATCTACAGATTCAATGCAATCCCTATCAAACTACCACTGGCATTTTTTACAGAACTAGAACAAAAAATCTTAAAATTTGTATGGAGACACAAAAGACCCCAAATAGCCAAAGCAATCTTGAGAGAAAAAAATGGAGCTGGAGGAGTCAGGCTCCCCAGATTCAGGCTATACTACAAAGCTACAGTAATCAAGACAATATGGTACTGGCACAAAAACAGAAACATAGATCAATGGAAGAGGATAGAAAGCCCAGAGATAAACCCATGCACCTATGGTCAACTAATCTATGACAAAGGAGGCAAGGATATACAATGGAAAAAGACAGTCTCTTCAATAACTGGTGCTGGGAAAACTGGACAGCTACATGTAAAAGAATGAAATTAGAACACTCCCTAACACCATACACAAAAATAAACTCAAAATGGATTAAACACCTAAATGTAAGACCGGACACTATAAAACTCTTAGAGGAAAACATAGGAAGAACACTCTTTGACATAAATCACAGAAAGATCTTTTTTGACCCACCTCCTAGAGTAATGAAAATGGAAACAAAAAACAAATGGGACCTAATGAAACTTAAAATCTTTTGCACTGCAAAGGAAATTATATACAAGACGAAAAAACAAACCTCAGAATGGGAGAAACTATTTGCAAACGAATCAACGGACAGAGGATTAATATCCAAAATATATAAACATCTCATGCAGCTCAATATTAAAAAAGCAAACAACCCAAATCAAAAAATGGGAATAAGACCTAAATAGACATTTCTCCAAAGAAGACATACAGATGGCCAACAAACACATAAAAAGCTGCTCAACATCACTAATTATTAGAGAAATGCAAATCAAAACTACAATGAGGTATCACCTCACACTGGTTAGAATGGGCATCATCAGAAAATCTACACGCAACAAATGCTGGAGAGGGTGTGGAGAAAAGGGAACCCTCTTGCACTGTTGGTGGGAATGTAAATTGATACATCCACTATGGAGAACAGTATGGAGGTTCCTTAAAAACCTAAAAATAGAACTACTATATGACCCAGCAATCCCACTACTGGGCATATACCCAGGGAAAACCATAATTCAAAAAGACATATGCAATCCAGTGTTTACTGCAGCACTATTTACAATAGCCAGATCATGGAAGCAACCTAAATGCCCTTTGACAGATAAATGAATAAAGAAGATGTGGTGTATATATATATATATATATATATATATATATATACACACACACACACAATGGAATATTACTGAGCCATAAAAAGAACAAAATTGGGTCATTTGTAGAAATGTGGATCGACCTAGAGACTGTCATACAGAGTGAATTAAGTCAGAAAGAGAAAAATAAATATCGTGTATTAATGCCTATATGTGGAATCTAGAGAAATGGTACAGATGAACAGGTTTGCAAGGCAGAAATAGAGACACAGATGTAGAAAACAAACGTAAGGACACGAAGTGGGGAAAGCAGGGGTGGGGGTGGGAGTGGGGGTGGGATGAATTGGGAGACTGGGATTGACATATATTCACTAATATGTATAAAATAGATAACTAATAAGGACCTGCTGTATAAAAAAATAAATAATTTAAATTAAAAATATAGATACAGAAGAGATATAATGTATGTAAACTTAGTTTGTAAACTGTAAGAGGGTTATGTAGATAATGGTTCTATTCTTATCACTATTAACAATATTAATATTAAAGTGTGAATAGGGCTTCCCTGGTGGTGCAGTGGTTGAGAGTCCGCCTGCCGATGCAGGGGACATGGGTTCGTGCCCCGGTCTGGGAAGATCCCACATGCCGCGGAGCGGCTGGGCCCATGAGCCATGGCCTCTGAGCCTGTGCGTCCGGAGCCTGTGCTCCACAACGGGAGAGGCCACAGCAGTGAGAGGCCAGCGTACCGCAAAAAAAAAAAAAGTGTGAATAATATTTACTACCTCTTGAAAATAATTCTTTTTGCCTAGCTTTATGAAGTTTCTAGAATTCCACTCCAGTAAAAAGAACATTTTAAAAGTTTATTTCATCTTCATCCAGAATTAAATTAAAAATTATATATATCCTTCTTTCTTACATAGGGCTTTTATTTCCCCCAAAAAATAAAGGATTTGCATATATTAAATATGGTAATTTCCCTTTTGCAAATTCTGTGCTCCATATTCAGTCCCTAGGAAAAACTGAACATTAGAAAAATATTATGTAATAATATATCTAATTTAAAATATGAGATTTAAAAAACCATGTATTTCTCTATTCCTACAATTTTCTCCTCTATATAAATGTTTTACACGTTAAAATCACAGAACTTGATTTTTTTCTGCACTCATCCTAAAATATCTCAGGAAAGGGACTTCCCTGATGGTCCAGTGGGTAAGACTCCACGCTCCCGATGCAGGGGGCCTGGGTTTGATCCCTGGTCAGGGAAGTAGATCCTGCATGCTTGCCACAACTGAGTCCAAATGACATAATTAAGAAGTCTGCATGCTGCAACTAAAAAAAAAAAAGATCCTGCCACAACTAAAGATCCCGCATGCCACAACAAAGATCCCATGTGCTGCAACAAAAGACGTGGCACAGCCAAAAAAAAGAAAAAAATAATCTCAGGAAAGAAGACATAGATATCATTCTAGACAAGAATCATTTCATGGAAGAAAGAGCTGAGGAATTCCTTAAATTCATCTACAAATTCAATGCAATTTATAAGAATTCCACCTGGGTTCTTTGCAGAAACTGATAAGCTCATATTAAAATTCATATGAAATTCAAGGAACTTAAAATAACCCAAACAACAGAAGAAGAAAGTTGGAGAGCTTACAATTCTTGATTTGAAAACTTACTATAAAGCAACAATAATCAACACAGTGTGGCACTGGCATAAGTACAGACATAAAGATCAATGGAATAGAATTAAGAATCCAGGAATAAACTCATTTATCTAGCCAACTGATTTTCCACTAGGATACCATAACCATTCAATGGGGAAAGAATTGTGTTTTCAACAAATGGTGCAGAGACACCTGCGTAGCCCATATGCAAATGAATGAACTTTGACACTTACCTCACACCATATAAAATATTCACTTAAAATGGATCAAAGACATAAGTGTAAGAGCCAAAACTACAAAACTCTTAGAAGAAAGTATAAATGTTAAGTGTGAATCTTTGTGACCTCGGGTTTGGCAATAGGTTCTTAGACATGACACCAAAAGCACAATCAAGAAAAGAAAAATAGCTAGTTGGACTTCAACAAAATTAAAACTTTTGTGTCTGAAAAGACCTCATCAAGAAAATGAAAAAACAACCCACAGAATGGGAGAAAATATTTGCAAATCATATATCTGATAAATGACCCATGTCTAGAATATATAAAGAACACTTACAGCTCAGTAATAAACAGATAACCCAAATCAAAAATAAGCCCGGGTGTGGTGGACTGAAAAGAGAAGAACTTGTTGAAGGACTGCACGAGAAACAATTACACCCCCAGATTTGCTTCTGAAGCCTGAATTCCCTTGTCCCCAACCTGAGCAGGAGACCAGACACTTATACTTTGGTGAGAAAGACCAAAAGACTATGAATATGGAACTTCAGGTATAACTGAAGGCAAGAATAAGGCTCTGAAACTGAAAAGAGGAGTTTTTCAGGGAAAGCTTGCTGGACTCCCAGAATAATGGCAATCATGTTTATACCCCCAAGCTGGAAATTAGATTTCTCCCTAGGAAAACTGACCAGCCCAAGAGAAAATCTGAGGTACTCTCTTAAGATACAGTCAAGTTTTTGCTTCATTGTCCTAAGTGGAGTCCCACTAGTCAGCAAGCTGTTCCCTTCATACAGAACTTCTAATCACCAATCAACTTTATAGTAACTTGTTCCTAAATGTATAAACACAGGATCATCAGATATTTGAGCGAAATCTCTGCTATGAACAATTATACACAAAACCCTTCACACTTACACTTCATACCTACACAATAACCCAACTATAACTGATAAGCTTAAAGATCTAAGAGAAAATATTAATCTATGAAATAAGAACAAGTTGCTATAAAAAGAAACACTAACCAAATAAGAAAGAACCCATGGAAGTTCAAAAAGATGAAGAGAAAAGACAGCTTTAAAAATTCAATAGAAGTCTTGGAGGATAAAGATGAGGAGGTCTCCTAGAAAGTTAAGTTTAAAAGATAAAAAGTGGAAAATGGAGAGAAAAGAAAACTACAGGATTAGCTCACAAGGTCCAAACTTTAATTACTAGGAATTCTACAGGAGAACAGAGAAAAAGGAAAACAGAAGACACTATCAAAGAAATACTAGGAGAAAATTTCCAAATACTAAGGTCATGATTTAGCAGATTGAAAGGACACATCCTGCACAATGGATGAAAAAAGATATATATTCAGGCAAATCATTGTGAAATTTTAGAACATTGGTTAAAGAGAATAGTCTCCAAACCATCAGAGAGAAAATCAAAAATGAAGAAAACTTGAGACCCAGGAAACAGAACTGCATATGGGAGAAAGGTGAAAGGAAGTTTCAGGACAATAACTGTGCAGATGGCAACTGATCCATGTTGGAAGAGGAAAAGAAGAGCCTTCATTGGGACATCACCAAGAAAATAAAACAAACTTATAGAGCAGCTGACGTGTTTGCCATATTTAGAAGAGTTTTAAAGTTCTATCAGAGAAAATCGGTGGCTGAATTAATAACAGGTACATAGAAAATTAAGCACAATTTTTAAAAACACAATTATTAATCTTAGAGAAATGAAACAGGTCACAAATGAGGAGGAATTTCATGGTGAATGGACTGATCCAGCTCCCAAGGTTACTGCTTCTCAACCTGAGGCTGCAGACAGTGCTGAAGGTTGCTCAGGAGCCCCCAGTGCCCATCCTGCAGCTCCCTGCTGAGGACCAAATGGGCCTCAGGCCTTTGATGGAGTCAGGGCTACAGCTCCCACTGCTCAGGCCTCTGAACGCTGTGTGGCTGACAGGGTCTTTGTGCTCCAACCGGGTGTCAGGCCCGTGCCTCTGAGGTGGGACAACTGAGTTCAGGACATTGCTTCACCAGAGACCTCCCGGCTCCACATAATATCAAACAGCGAAAGCTCTCCCAGAGATCTCCATCTCAACGCTAAGACCCATCTCCACTCAACGATCAGCAATCTACAATGCTGGACATCCTATGCCAAACATCTAGCAAGACAGGAACACAATCACACTCATTAGTAGAGAGGCTGCCTAAAATCATAATAAGGTCACAGACATCCCAAAACATACCACCGGACGTGGTCCTGCCCACCAAAGACAAGATCCAGCCTCATCCACCAGAACACAGGAACCAGTCCCTCCACCAGGAAGCCTACACAACCCACTGGACCAACCTTAGCCACTGGGGCCAGACACCAAAAACAACGGGAATTACTAACCTGCAGCCTGCAAAAAGGAGACCCCAAACACAGTAAGTTAAGCAAAATGAGAAGACAGAGAAATACGCAGCAGATGAAGGAGCAAGGTAAAAACCCACCAGACCAAACAAATGAAGAGGAAATAGGCAGTCTACCTGAAAAAGAACTCACAGTAATGATAGTAAAGATGATCCAGATTCTTTAAGATAGAGAACAGAGGAAGGAACCAAGATGGCGGAGTAGAAGGACGTGCTCTCACTCCCTCTTGTGAAAACGCCAGAGTCATGGCTAGCTGCTGGATAATCATTGACAGGACACTGGAGCTACCAGAAAGGGTACCCCACATCCAAAGACAAAGGAGAAGCCACAATGAGATGGTAGGAGGGGTACAATCACAGTAAAATCAAATCCCGTAACTGCTGGGTGGGTGACTCAGACTGGAGAACACTTATACCACAGAAGTCCACCCACTGGAGTGAAGGTTCTGAGCCCCACGTCAGGCTTCCCAACCTGGGGGTCTGGAAATGGGAGGAGGAATTCCTACCGAATCAGACTTTGACGGCTAGTGGGATTTGCTTGCAGGACTTCGACAGGACTGGGGGAAACAGAGACTCCACTCTTGGAGGGCACACACAAAGTAGTGTGTACATAGGGACCCAGGGGAAGGAGCAATGACCCCAGGGGAGACTGAGCCAGACGAACATGCTAGTGTTGGAGGGTTTCCTGCGGAGGCGGGGGGTGGCTGTGGCTCACCGTGGGGATGAGGACACTGGCGGCGGAAGTTCAGGGGGTTGCTCTTTGTCATGAGTCCTCCCGGAGTCTGTCATTGGCCTCACCAAAGAGCCCAGGTAGGCTCCACTCTTGGGTTGCCTCAGGCCAACCACCAACAGGGATGGAACCCAGCCCCACCCAACAGCAGTCAGAGGATTAAAGTTTTACCGAGCTCTGCCTGCCAGAGCAACAGTCAGTTCTACCTACCACCAGTCCCTCCCATCAGGAAACTTACACAAGCCTCTTAGATAGCCTCATCCACCAGAGGGCAGACAGCAGAAGCAAGAACTACAATCCTGCAGCCTGTGGAACAAAAACCACATTCACAGAAAGACAGACAAGGCACAGGGCTATGTACCAGATGAAGGAACAAGTTAAAACCCCAGAAAAACAACTAAATGAAATGGAGATAGCCAACCTTCCAGAAAAAGAATTCAGAATAATGATAGTGAAGATGATCCAGGACCTCAGAAAAAGAATGGAGGCAAATTTCGAAAATATGCAAGAAATGTTTAACAATGGCCTAGAAGAATTAAAGAACAAACAAAGAGATGAACAATACAATAACTGAAATTAAAACTACACTAGAAGGAATCAATAGCAGAATAACTGAGGCAGGAGAACGGATAAGTGACCTGGAAGACAGAATGGTGGAACTGACTGCTGCGGAACAGAATAAAGAAAAAAGAATGAAAAGAAATGAAGACAGCCTAAGAGACCTCTGGGACAACATTAAACGCAACAACATTGGCATTATAGGGCTACCAGAAGGAGAAGAGAGAGAGAAAGGACCAGAGAAAATATTTGAAGAGATTATAGTTGAAAACTTCCCTAACATGGGAAAGGAAATAGCCACCTAAGCCCAGGAATTTCAGCGAGTGCCATTCAGGATAAACCCAAGGAGAAACATGCTGAGACACATAGTAATCAAACTGGCAAAAATTAAAGACAAACAAAAAAATTATTGAAAGCAGCAAGGGAAAAAGGACAAATAACATACAAGGGAACTCCCATAAGGTTAACAGCTGATTTCTCAGCAGAAAGTCTACAAACCAGAAGGGAGCGGCATGATATACTTAAAGTGGTGAAAGGGAAGAACCTACAATGAAGATTACTCTACCCAGCAAGAATCTCATTCAGATTCGATGGAGAAATCAAAAGCTTTACAGACAAGCAAAAGCTAAGAGAATTCAGCACCACCAAACCAGCTCTACAACAAATGCTAAAGGAACTTCTCTAAGTGGGAAACACAAGAGAAGAAAAGGAGCTACAAAAACAAACCCAAAACAATTAAGAAAATGGTCATAGGGATATACATATCGATAATTACCTTAAACGTGAATGGATTAAATGCTCCAACCAAAAGACACACGCTTGATGAATGGATAAAAAACAAGACCCGTATATATGCTGTCTACAACAGACCCACTTCAGACCTAGGGACACACACAGACTGAAAGTGAGGGGATGGAAAAAGATATTCCATGCAAATGGA
>NW_021697111.1:1888-2095 GCF_005190385.1 Monodon monoceros | reverse complement strand
GCAGTGGTTGAGAGTCCGCCTGCCGATGCAGGGGACACGGGTTCGTGTCCCGGTCCAGGAAGATCCCACATGCCGTGGAGCGGCTGGGCCCGTGAGCCATGGCTGCTGGGCCTGCGCGTCAGGAGCCTGTGCTCCGCAACGGGAGAGGCCACAACAGTGAGAGGCCCGCGTACCACAGAAAAAAGAAAATCTCCTTAGCCAGATTTC
>NW_021697111.1:0-1788 GCF_005190385.1 Monodon monoceros | reverse complement strand
AAAAAAAAAAAAAAAAAGAATGAATAGCTAAAGCTACATAATATGTATTTCAGCTGTTAACTGATATTATCTACATGTCAACCTTCTATTAATAACGTCTCATCCTTTTTTCTGAAGTGAAAATATAAAACGCTTACTCCAGGGGCCAGTGCTGCTTTATTGTCACTTAGCTGTAATTCTTTTGTTTGCCTTCTGCTTACAGTGCCTGCCTATTTCCCTATTATCCTGCAAAGCATAGTAGATGAACTGGAAACCCAAAACCTTTCTTTCAATTTGAAAAGCTCTGCCTTTTGACAAGTAGCTTTGAAAGAAGATGGTGGTCCTAAGAAAAATGCTCTAGAATGGGGAACAGTAATCACTCTTCCATTTTTCTTTTATATAAAAATTTCTTGCTAATTTTATGAGAGATATAGGTATTTTTTATTTGGAAAAGCACTTGTTTTCTTACCGATAGTACAAAAGAAGATTCTGTTGCTGAATGTCTGTTGATTTTGTCTTGTTTTCTGTTTATGTGCTCTTAGGTTTCATTTGAGTGAAAGATTTTCAAAATATAAGACGGGACTCCAGCCACAGGTAACAAAAGCAAAATTAGACAAGTGCGATTACATCACACTAAAAAGCTTCTGCACAGCCAAGGCAAAAATCAACAGAGTGAAAAGGTGGAGTACAGATAGGAGAAAATATCTGCAAAACATATCTGATAAAGGGCTAATAACTAAAATACATAAAGAACTCGTACAACTCAATAGCAAAAAAGATAACTAACCTGATTTTAAAATGGACTAAAGACTTGAATAGACATTTCTCCAAAGGCAACATACAAATGGTCAACAAGTTTATGAAAAAATGCCTAACACCACTAATCACTGGGGAAATACAAATCAAAACCTCAGTGAGATAACACCTCACACCTGTTAGAATAGCTATTGTCAAAAAAGAAAAAAAAGAGAGAGCAAAACAGCAAGTGTTGATGAGGATGTTAAGAAATCAGAAACCCTGCTCACGGTTGGTAGGGATGCAAAACACTGCAGCTGCTGTGAAAAGTACGTTGGTTCCTCAAAAAATTAAAGACAGAACACCTTTATGATTCATTGATTCCTCTCTGGTTATTTACCCAAAAAAACTGAAATCAAGGAAATGGTAGTACTTCTGTGTTCATGCAGCCCTATCCCCAATAGCCAAGATGTATATAAAACCTAAATATACATTTGCAGAGGAATGAATTAAGAAAATGTGGTATATATGTTCAATGGATTATTATGCAGCCTTAGAAACAAAGAAATCCTGCCATGTTAGAAAACATGGATGCACCCTGAGGACATTACGCTAAGTGAATTAAGTCAGTTACAGAAGAACAAATACTGCACATTTCAACTTATATGAAGTACCTAAAATAGACTTCAAAGAAGCAAAGAAAAAAATGGGTTGTCCCAATTTTTCTCAAAACTTTCTAACAAAGCAGAGAATTTATATAAGCAAGGAAGAAAATGGTGGTTGCCAGGGACTGGGGTAGAAGGGGAAATGGGGAGTTGCTAATAAACATGTATGAAATTTCAGTTATGCAACATGAATAAGTTCTAGAGATCGGATGTACAGTACTATACTTATAACAAAATTGTATTGCAGACATGAAAATCTGTTAGGAGGATAGATCTCATGTTAAGTAATCTTACCAAAATACTTTAAAAAAATTTTTAAGAGGCCAAACAATTAAATAAAAAAAGGGGGCTTCCCTGGTGGCGCAGTGGTTGAGAGTCCGCCTGCCGATGCAGGGGACACGGGTTCGTG
>NW_021697110.1:0-10381 GCF_005190385.1 Monodon monoceros | reverse complement strand
GTCATAAGTTTCAAAAGTTAACGCAAAAATCCTGTAAAAAGTATTTTGTTTAATAAAAGTTTTTTTTAAATCATGTAATACTAATCCTTGCAAGAGCAGTGTTGCAAAATATATGTTGACCCGAAATAACAATCAATACAAGATGATGGGATGGAAGAGATTTTTCTTTCCATGATATTAGGCCAGATCCTGTCAGATGGTCAACCTATATTTTACAAGCAAAGCAAAGGCACACTCAAGAATAGTTCCATCCTCTTGGGTTCTTGGGACACAGTTGAGTAACTGCTGTCTCTGTCACATGGTGGTCAGTAGCCTCAGTAGGGATGCTACTCACCTCATGCATCAGCAACAATTCTGTATGTGGGTAAAATACTACCAGGGCCTCCCATTCTCACCAAGTAGCAGCCACTCTTCCATCCCTCTGTTAGTCCTTCAAGTATCCCTCCTTCCATCTAAGTGTAATCCCTCCACTTTGCCCCAGATCTCATGCTCTCCTGCCTACCTTCTTGAGAATCCCATGTCAGCTACCACTCCGTCTCTCTGGGGGTTTAAACTTCCTGCTCTTCAGTGGTACCTTCTTTTTATCAAGATTTATATCATACTTGAGTCTCTTCCACCTTACAAAACCCTTCCCTTCAGCGGCTACTCTCTCTTCTACTCCTTTCCACAGCTGTGGAATAAATAAATGAATGAATCTCCAACCCGCTCACTCCCTAAACATGCAATTCATCATTTCAGTAAATGGCACTCTCATTTACCCAGCTGCCCAATTTACCCAGAAACACAGGGCTAGCTTGGACTCAGCACAGTTGTTCTTACCCCACATTAAACCATCACTCAGCCCTGCAGTATCCCCTGAAAATCAACTTCCTCTCCTACCTCCTGTCACATAGTTATTTCCTATTCATCCTTCAGGTTCCAGCCTAAACATCATTTTTACAGGCTATGTCTGTTATGTTTCCTTTTAAATTCCCAACTAGGCCTAACACATGTCTGGCTCATACTAAGGGTTCATCAAATATTTTCTTGAATAAATAAATGGCATTTCTCAGAAATGCCAGATTAGGTTCCCCTGCTCTCTGTTGTTATGGCACCCCATAAATTTCATAAAACACTCATCTCACTTTTCGATAATTACTTTTTTTTAATGTCCTTCTTCTCCACAAGATTATAAGCTCCCTGAAAACAGAGACCTGCATGAAGGTGGGAATAAGCAAAGGTCCTAAAACACAGAGATGACTGGCCTGCCTATACCTTACTATTACCTTACTGTGCTGGTAATCCAGGAAGTTGGCTGAATAAATTGGGGGCAGGAGCTTGATTACAGACGGATGGATCCAGAGAAAGGGACTTCATTTTCAGATATCAAAGGGAGAGAGAGAATATAATAAAATAAGCTGGCTAGATTTGGCCTCATACTTCTATATAAATCATTACAGCACCAGTTAATTTTTAGTTTGGCTTGATTATTAAATCACTATAATTTAGCCAACACATTACTGATTTTTTAACTTACCAATTTCAAACACTTCTAATTTCAAGCTTGTATATTCTGTATAACACATTGCAGTCTAATTGCTCTAATAATACACTTCATTAATTTACAAACAGTTTAACTGCTAATTTAGAATATCTACCTATATCAATGTAGATAGGTAGATAGATAGACATTCATATGCATGTATACACACACATATCCATTTTATAAATGAGGAAACTGATACTGCAGAATTTTTTATTTACCTCATGATGATATAATTCATGAATGGTAGAGCCAGGATTTGAACTGAGGTCGGTGTGACTTCAAAATCCATGCGGTTTTACTATTTCATAATATGATATAAATTCAGAGTGAAAAATATTTGTATGAAGAATTATGATTAAAATGAACACAAATTAAGATTATTTTAGCCCAATAATAAGTACTTATGGTAGCTCATGGATGTATTTAATATTAATTTGCTCACAGGTGATGATAGAAATGTCTACCATGAGGATCTATCAAATATTCTTTGAACTTTTGCTAGATATAAATGACAGAGCCATTACCTTCAACTTAAACTCGTATCCTCCTCTCACAATCAATAATCCCCACTCAAGCCCAGCCAGCTTTATTATACTCTGAATATTTATCTCTACAACTTGAAGATAAAAGTAAGATTGTGCCTCCTTCTCTCTGTTGTGCCCCACAGCAGCCTTTGGTTCTTGAATGAATAAGTGAATGACCTGGGATGAGGAGAAAATAGAAACAAGCTCTTCTACCCACTTCCATTTCCAGCACAGGCTAATATCAATAACAAATCATAACCTTGGATATTCCCGAATTCCAGAAATACACGATCAAAGCAGCATACATATGCACTGAGAATCCCAAATCTGTGTTTGTTATAATTTTGGTGAATATTAAGTATAAACGTATCAGTCACTTTGCTTCAGCTCTCGAGTTGATTAGAGTAAATAACTATGAAGCATAAATCACATAAAACTGAGATCATCAACAGCTAGGATTTACCCCAATACATGAGGAATGGATTTCTAGGAATATTCAAAGTCCTGATGCTACATCACTGTGGAGACATGACAGTAGTATCATCAAGTGTGATACAAATTCTCATGTCTGAATAAGCTACTTGACTTTCTAAGGTGAAAGCCCAATAAGTTATTATTTATAGGCATTCCCATCATAGTTATTTCTTTACTTTTAAAATTAAATTGCATTACTACTTTATAGCTTTGAGGGCACATACATGTTGCCACTAGTGTCTATTATGATCATCATTCCATTAGAGAGTGACCCAGGCAACACTTGGTTCTAACCTATTTAACTGCCTGATCTATTTAATTGCCCCATTAAGGACTTTTAGTCCGTTATTTAAATTATCACTGGCTTTGTCTCAAGGAGTAGCAAAAGAAGTATAATTTATTGTTTTGATAGGCTCAATGAGGAGTTTTGAGGTTCTAACAGACTAAAATTAAAACAGCAACTATCAGATAAACAAGCCATTAGAATATAAACTGAAGAATATTAATAATTATCTCTGTACCTATCATTCTTTCAGCCTCTTATCCTTCCCCTTCACTGGAAACCTCCCCCTTAACCATCCAGACTCAGCATAAACAACCCTTCCTCCTGAATTTCTCCTGAATTAGGCCCCCTTGTTATGTGCTCCCTCTACTTTCCCTGTCGTAATACTCACCATGCTTTGCTGTAATTACATTTTTAATGTCTGACTTTGCTGCTAGCTTATAAGATCCTTGAGGACAGGGTTCATGCCTGTCTTGTTTACCACTCTGTACCCAACACCCAGCACAGTGCCTGACCCACAGGAGGTGTGTGACACATGTCTGTTAAATTTAAATGAAGTTAATTTGATCATTGCCAATGATTTGTAGTTTGGATCTTAGTGAAACCTGTTAGATTTACTTCCTATTATGTGTAGGAAATTTATGTCTATGGGCCAGGAATCACATACAAAGATTTTCAGAACAGCATTATAATAGACAAAAGTAAGAAAATGGATAATTAAATTATTATAGGGATAGTCATATTAGAGGATATTTCAGTCTACATAAGGTTATATTTCTGAAGTGTTTCTGAATGACATGGGGAAATTCTCAGTATGTAATGTTAAATAATAATAAAACTGATATTTATCAAGTGTTATGAGCCAGCCATTCTTCTAACAGCTTTATATACATTAACTAACTTAATCCTCCCACTAAATCAACAAGATCCCCAAGTGATTCATATATTCATGAAAGTTTGAGCAGCACTGACCATTCCCCTCATTTTACAGGGAGAAAAATGGAGACCAAAAGAGTTAACATCCTTTTCCCAAGGTCACACAGCTGGGAGGGTGTGGGGTAAGGGACGAGAACAGAAGAGCTAGATTCAAACCCAAGATGCTTGAAACTCAGACCAGTGTTCTTTCTGTTAGAGCGCATTGTAAAGCTTTGAATTTGATGGATGTTTCTTTTTCTCCCTTCTCCCACCTCCAAATGGTTTCCACCCCATGGAGTACCTAAAGCTTGGTAATGCACAAACGCTGTGTCATTCCCTGAGGAAATTTAAAGTTGGCAGAGGGAGGCTTAGAAATTAAGTGCCTGAAAGCCAGTAACTAGCCCCAGAGATCTCCAAGGACTGCTGTCCAGTCCAACATTCCACGACATCTGCACCACAGCCTTGAATAGAAACCAGAATGCTGGTATCCAATGCAGTGAGAATTTATTTCATAGTTATCAAAGCAAACCAAAGGTTATCAGTGGGTTGGACATTTAAAGATTAAGTACAGCTGATCGCACTCAGCTCTTATGCAGGTAGCTTAACTTCAGTGGGTCTGGTCTCTCTCTGAAGGGAAAATGGAGGTGTTTATGATCCTGTATCATAATGGGTTCCAGGTGACCCAGGCTAGGCGGCTGAGTCAGGCCCTCTCTTCTTTGATTTACATGGCAGGATCCAGGCCATCCCTAAATTGAAAAGATATAGTAATGAGCAAATGCAGAAAAAGAAAAGAGAAAAAAAGAGCTGAGGGAAAACGTGGAGTGCTTTTCCAAGTCCGAAGTGAGCTATGGCTGCCCTCTCTGCCTCAGAAGGTATGATCATAAATTACTAGCTAATGTTTAGCACTGGGGCTCTGGTTCATGATATATTACAGAAGACAAGATGCCTCCAAGCAGAAAACACTGTAATTGGGGAGCAATAACATCTGTGTCAGTCATGGGACTGCAGTTAAAGTGAACTGAGAAATTACAGATTGGACTGCATATGCAAAGTAATGATATGCACATTTTTTAGCTAAAAAGATATGTCATCAAGATATGGGCCTCTTTAAGTTCTCTGGTGTCATGAGAGCCTGAAGAGTATCAGTAGGACTCCCAGATTTCTGTTTTAACATTAGCACTATGTTAGCCAACACCTCAAGAGGATTACAGTTTAGAAGGCAAGGAAGCCTGAGGAAATTGGAGTTTGGGCTTAGTTTTCTGGGGTGTTGATTCTAGGTCGTTGTGATGCTTTGCTGCATTGAGCAGGTCACGTAATCTCTCTGAGCCTCCTAATGCGACATGGTCAAAGAATTACACATGACGGAGCTGGGTCTCAAGCCCAGATCTTCTGGCTGTAAATCCGGTCATCTTCCCAGTGCATCTCTGTTATGATGCTGATATTTAAGTCATTATAATACAGTGAGTAGATGCTTATTTATTCTGGGACTGAAGTGTGTGCCAGGGACTTTTGTTCCTGGGTAGATCAAATGAAAGAAAACTGCTTTCTTGCAACCTTCCATTTAAGAAGTCTCCAGTCACATAATTGCTAAAAAGCCAAGCCACCCAGAAGTGTTCAGGAAGAGACTACCAGCTGGGGGTAGTCTACAGAGATCTAAATTGACTTAAAAATTCTGCCCAGATGGCCAGACTCTGAGGTCCCTTTTGACTCTGATAATTGATGACCTGGGGGCTCACTACTGAGCCCAAAGTCCACCTGTGACTTCAAACACCCTCTTTCTTCATAAGTGACTCCATAGGCTGATTTGCAGGCAAATGAGAACCACACTACTCCTTGCCACCATGCTGTGTCTCTTTGGCCCTTGTCCAAACCAGCACAGTGCTCTTAACTGCATCTCCACAGGAAAGACTAAATCCACACTATCGAAAGTCCTTGTCACTGCACCATGAATTTTGAGCAAACAAACCTCTAGGAGGCTTCACCTCACTTTCATTCCAACCTGCATATTCAGGTACCCGAGCAAGCACCTGGGTTTGTTTCTTTGTCTGGCCCTCATAGAGCAATGCCTCAGGTGAACCATCTGCTTGGATTCACCACCAAACACTGTCTTTCAGGTCTACCAGTTCCATTCTCCTCCTCCTGTCAGGCCCAATTTACATACTTCTGTCGCTGGGCCCCCACTTATCAAGGAGGGGTGCTACGGGGTTACCTTTATGCCATTGCTGCTGCCTAGTCCCAGCCGATGTGTGATCTAATCCAACATCAAAGCTACCGTGTGGATTTCTCACCACCAAACTACTATAACAGCTCTGTATCTACCATCAGAATTCTTTAAAATCTGGTTGTTGTAGACATGAGTTTTCCAAGGGCTCAAATACACCATTTTTATAAACTTATTGATTTTATTATTTGCTGACTAGTGTTGCCTTTGCCCATATTGAATATCTGCCTCGCGTGGTACATAAAACTTCCTTTACTTTTTAACAATAAACTAATTCTTACTATGAAAAAAATCATTTAGCATAAATTGACTTATCTCAAGAGCCAAGAGAATATAAAGTATGGTAGATTGGAAAGTCCAATTTTTGCTTTTCACTGGACTGAAGCCTGGTGGTTTAAACTATTCTAAGGTTGTTTGTGGTTTACGTTTATATCTAAGGAAATGCTGTAAGGGTGAAACTATACAGAATGGATCAATACTTAGCACAGAGCCCCAAACTATATATCCAAAATGCATCCTCTTCACTCCCCAAACTTAGGAACATTCCTGACAATTCTTAATGTGTTTTTTGTTTTAATTCATTTATATCTTATCCTATACAAAAAGGACCTGAAACAGCCTTCTGGAAAGATGGACAATGTCCTCAGGCTCTTTCTTTGGAGCATCTAAAAATGCTAGCCTTGTGGAGAGGTTGAAGAGAAGATGCTAAGCTGTCTCCAATTAAGAAAGTGTTTAAAATGCTTTGACATCTCTGATCCCTACAAGCATCCACCTGACAACATCACTGGAATAAATTTGCATCGGTGGCAGAAACTTCTTGCAGTCAGGGGTGACCAATGAGATGTAAGTGGAAGTTTATATAAGGAGCTTACTCAACTGGGAGGAACAACCCTGGGACCTTTCCCTCTTTCCTCGTTCTTTCTACCTCGTATGTGTCAGGTTGCCAGATTGAGCAAATAAAACTATAGGATGTCTAGTTAAATTTAAATTTCAGATAAACAACAAGTAATTTTTGGTCTAAGTATATCCTATGCAGTTTGGGACATACTTATACTAAAAAATTACTTGTTGTTTATCTGAAATTCAAATTTAAGTGAGTATCCTGTATTTTATCTATTTTATCATGTCCCCAAGAATTTGGACATGAAGACTGAAGCTCCAGCAGCCATCATGGACCATAAAGAGAACTTACGGCCAAAAGCCACACACCAAGGATGATAGAGAGGAAATATGGAAGAATCTAGAAGACAAGGAAGTGCCATACTAACCCTTGGCCACCTTCCTCAGAACTTTTTCTACATGATATAAATAAAGCTTTATCTTGTTTCAGCCACATTATTTGGAAATTGTTACATGTAGCCAAACTCAGTCCTAACTGGGAAGCTACCATTTCCACATTCTTTTTCCTCTCCATCCTCTTTTATGTTCCTTTTTCTCTCCCAAGTGCCCATCCTGTGCATTTTAGGTTGATTTTATTCATTTACAAGAATAAATGGGTAGAGTAAATCCCACACAATTATTTGTACCCTTCCTACAGCTTAAGAAACAGTTTTAACTAACAAAGAAAATATAGAAATACGACTTGAAGCCCTTTAGGAAAAAAATGTCTGAGGGACTCCCAAAAGACCACCAAGCAATGGAGAGTTCCTTCTAAGGACCACCATGAACATATCACATTTGGAGAGGTTTGTTTCAGGGAAGATGTGAAATTAGGCAGAGATAGGAAGCACCAATGAAATTCTAAAGAGAAGGGAATACATTAGAAAATATCCAACACTGTTTTACCTCTAATTCCATGGCACTGTGCATTGCCTTAATAATCATAATTATAGCTAATAATTATTAAACATATATATCAGAACCATACTAAGCATTTTATTCATGTCTATGTACACTATTTAACACCCATGCTGACCCCATGAGGTTGATATTATTAGTAACTTTATTTTCCATATAAGGAAACCAGGACGCAGAAAGGAAAAGGAACTTCTTCCAAATCAAAAATCATGCAAGATGTGCAGCAGGAGTTTGAGTCCAGATCTTTCTGGCTCCAAGACCCAGATTCTGTGCTCTTAATCACAAAACTGTACTGTTTCCACTTTAGCTGATGATTTGACAAAGACATTTCAGGACTCAGTTCAGTTTTTTCATACACATACGCACGTCACATACACACATCAAATATATATGCATATACATATATATAACTCCTGAAGTAGGGAAAAAAAGTATACAACTTCACAGGCAAAAGGATTGAGCACATGTTAAATGAATTGGGGCCCCACTTCCCGATATCCTGCACTTAAACTCTGCAGATGAAAGGATGCTCTGCCTGGATTTAGCTCCCTTCTAAAAATTGCTAAAAGCACGATACAGAACACCAGATTTTTATCAGGTTCATTGTTACTCTGAGACCCGCTTACTGAGTGGAGAAACTGATGTCCAGAAATCAGGGTACCCTAGGAGAGCGTTAGAAATGATAGAGGGTGAGGGGGAAGAGAGTACATCTGGAGAACAATTAAAGTTTAACTTTGAGTGACCTGAGCATCACGTGTTTAACCGTCTCTACCAACTTGCTCTTACCATGAGAACATTTCTGTTTTTATGTCTCTTAAAACCACAGATTGATCAGGCAAACCCACCACACAGGCTCACTTTGTTGTGACTTAGCTTTAAAATCCCCTGAGAACATCCACAAAATCTGGACAGCACTTAGCTTCCTTGGACCTGCGGACACAGGCCACGATGGTATAACATGATGAAGAGCTCCCTCTGAAGATTGCTGAATCACAGGAAAAACACAATCCAAGCAGGAAAAACATGCCTTGCACTTTTCCACAGAATTCACCTATTGCAACTGGGGGTGGTTAGGTTTCTATGAATAGGGCACCTAAGGAGAATAGCTAATAACAGACTGACCCAGAATTGAGAAAGAATAGCATGGCATCTTGCCCCAGTCATGAATAGATGACATAACAAAGAGGGAGGAAAAAGAAACAAGGAATTCAGGAGTAATGGGGAGACCAGGGCTCACCAGCCAGGCGTCTGGTAAGCACAGAGTGTGGGAAATTTTCCTTGCCTCTGAGACACATATTGTTGTCCAACAATGGCACGGCGGCTGACGTTGCAAAGCCTCCATTTCAGAGGAGAAACCAGCAGAGGTGTTCTGCTCCTCCTCTCCCCTTTGGGAAATCCTGGGAATTGCCAGCCAGCTTGCAGTATTGTTAAAGATGTGAGATAACAGCATGCGGCAAGCTCTGTGTTTATAACGGGCAGAGAATGGGATTAACAGAATTCTCAGGGCCTCATGACAACGTCACGCAGTAAAACTTGCTCTGGACTAGGACGCCAGAGGATAGCAGTGGAGCCCGTGCTCAGACAACAACTTAAGAGAATTTGGCAAGTAACCCCACCTCTCTGGTCCTAGTGTCCTCACATGTAAGCAAGAAGGCTATATTGCCAGCTTAACGCATCTCTTCATTCAAAAATATTTGTTGAGCTAGAGTTGCATAAGGCCTATGAAGGAAAACAATCATCATAAAAGGAAAGAGAGCAGTGAGTTAAGCTGGCACTAAAGTAAGGTAGTCAGGGAGGCTGCTCTGAGAGGAGACACTGAGCAGAAACAAGTATGATGAGAAGGAGGCAGGTGAAGATCTGGGGAAAGAATGTCCCAGGCAGAAGGAACAGCCATGTGCAGCCATAAAATAGGAGCATGCTTGGCATATATGAGGTACATCAAGGGGGCCAATGCGGCTGGAGTAGAAAGAACAAGGGGAAAAGTGGTTGGATAGGAGTTGGGGAGATAAGTAGAAGCCAGATTGTGTAAGTTTAGAATCAGATTTTAAGCTTAATGTGTGATACAAAACCCCTGGAGGGTATTTATTGAGCCGAGAGGTGTCCTGAAACTTCTTAAAAGATCACTTTGGCTGATGAAAGTAGATCACTTACTCATTCAATAATAATTTACTGAGCATCAATATCCACCAGGCTTTGTTGCAAGTGCAGGGGGTTAATCAGTGAATGAAATAGGTCTGTCTTCTGATAGAGATTGCATTCCAGTGGAAGACTGCTTGGAAAACAATTATAGTGGTCTACTGAAAAATGGCAGTGACTTGGAAAAAGGCAGTAGTAATGGGAGTAATAAAGACTAGTCAGATTCCAGATTTGTTTTGAGGGCAGAGCCACAATGATCAGTTGATAGATGGATGTGGGGGGTAAGAAAGTAAACAATGAAGAATTACATGATTGATTGATTGATAGCAGGTAGATAGATAGATAGATAGCAGGTAGATAGGTAGATAGATAGATAGCAGGTAGATAGATACATAGCAAGTAGATACATAGATAGTTAGCAGGTAGATAGATAGATAGATAGCAGGTAGATAGATAGACAGATAGATAGCAGGTAGATAGATAGATAGATAGCAGGTAGATAGATA
>NW_021697109.1:0-3630 GCF_005190385.1 Monodon monoceros | reverse complement strand
AAGTAGTTATCCTCATTTTACAGGTGCAGAAATAGAGGCCATGAGGGATATCCTCCACAGTGATTTGCAAGGATTATAATCAGTGTTAAGGATACTATGGGTTGGCTCATTCAACCTCCCTTCCGCCCTCCTTCTGGAGTTACACTAATCAATACCTTAGCTACTAGCCATAGGTGGCGATTCAAAATTAAATAATTAATTTAATTTAAATAAAATTTAAAAATGTACTCCCTCAGTTGTGCTAGCCACATTTCAAGTACTCAAATTCAAAAAAAGTATTTCAATAACTTTATTATATTTTATCTTACTTTATTTTATTTTACTTTATCTTCCTTCTTTCTTTTTTTCCTTCCTTCCCTCCTTCCTTCCTTCCTCCCTCCCATCCTCCCTCCCTTCTTTCTTTCTTTTATTCTTTCTTTCTTTCTACTTCTACTAATTCTCACTTTCTACTTTTTCTCCCTTTTCTTCTGAGCCATGTGGATGAAAGGCCCTTAGTGCTGCAGCCAGGAGTTAGTGCTGTGCCTCTGAGGTGGGAGAGCCAACATCAGGACATTGGTCCACAAGAGACCTCCCAGCTGCACATAATATCAAACGGAGAAAATCTCCCAGAGATCTCCATATCAACACCAGTACCCAGCTTCACTCAACGACCAGCAAGCTACAGTACTGGACATCCTATGCCGAAAAACTAGCAAGACAGGAACACAACCCCATCCATTAGTAGAGATGCTGCCCCAAATCATAATAAGTCGACAGACACCCGAAAACACACCACCAGACGTGGACCTGCCCACCAGAAAGACAAGATCCAGCCTCATCCACCAGAACACAGGCACTAGTCCCCTCCACCAGGAAGCCTACACAACCCACTGAACCAATCTTAGCCACTGGGGACAGACACCAAAAACAAATGGAACTACAAACATGCAGCCTGCAAAAAGAAGACCCCAAACACAGTAAGATAAGCAAAATGAGAAGACAGAAAAACACACAGCAGATGAAGGAGCAAGATAAAAACCCACCAGACCTAACAAATGAAGAGGAAATAGGCAGTCTCCCTGAAAAAGAATTCAGAATAATGATAGTAAGGATGATCCGAAATCTTGGAAATAGAATGGACAAAATGCAAGAAACAGTTAATAAGGACCTAGAAGAAATAAAGATGAAACAAGCAACGATGAACAACGCAATAAATGAAATTAAAAGTACTCTAGATGGGATCAATAGCAGAATAACTGAGGCAGAAGAACGGATAAGTGACCTGGAAGATAAAGTAGTGGAAATAACTACTGCAGTGCAGAAAAAAGAAAAAAGAATGAGAAGAACTGAGGACAGTCTCAGAGACCACTGGGACAACATTAAACGCACCAACATTCGAATTATAGGGGTTCCAGAAGAAGAAGGGAAAAAGAAAGGGACTGAGAAAATATTTGAAGAGATTATAGTTGAAAACTTCCCTAATATGGGAAAGGAAATAGTTAATCAAGTCCAGGAAGCACAGAGAGTCCCATACAGGATAAATACAAGGAGAAATATGCCAAGACACATATTAATCAAACTGTCAAAAACGAAATACAAAGAAAACATATTAAAAGCAGCAAGGGAAAAACAACAAATAACACACAAGGGAATCCCCACAAGGTTAACAGCTGATCTCTCAGCAGAAACTCTGCAAGCCAGAAGGGAACAGCAGGACATATGGAAAGTGATGAAGGAGGAAAATCTGCAAGCAAGATTACTCTAACCAGCAAGGATCTCATTCAGATTTGATGGAGAAATTAAAACCTGTACAGACAAGCAAAAGCTGAGAGAGTTCAGCACCACAAAACCAGCTCTACAACAACTGCTAAGGGAACTTCTCTAGGCATGAAACACAAGAGAAGAAAACGACCTACAATAACGAACCCAAAACAATTAAGAATATGGGAATAGGAACATACATATCGATAATTACCTTAAATGTAAATGGACTAAATGCTCCCACCAAAAGGCACAGATTAGCTGGATGGATAGAAAAACAAGACCGATATATTTGCTGTCTACAAGAGACCCACTTCAGACCTAAAGACACATACAGACTGAAATTAAGGGGATGCAAAAAGATATTCCATGCAAATGGAAACCAAAAGAAAGCTGGAGTAGCAATTCTCATATCAGAAAAAATAGACTTTAAAATAAAGACTATTACAAGAGACAAAGAAGGACACTACATAATGATCAAGGGATCGATCCAAGAAGAAGATATAACAATTGTAAATATTTATGGACCCAACTAGGAGCACGTCAATACCTAAGGCAAATACTAACACTGTAAAAGGGGAAATTGACAGTAACACATTCATAGTAGGGGACTTTAACACCCCACTTTCACCAATGGACAGATCATCCAAAATGAAAGTAAATAAGGAAACACAAGCTTTAAATGATACATTAAACAAGATGGACTTAATTGATATTTATAGGACACTCCATACAAAAACAACAGAATACACATTTTTCTATAGTAAACATGGAACATTCTCCAGGAAAGGTCATATCTTGGCTCACAAATCAAGCCTTGGTAAATTTAAGAAAATTGAAATTGTATCAAGTATCTTTTCCGACCACAACGCTATGAGACTAGATATCAATTACAGGAAAAGATCTGTAAAAAATACAAACACATGGAGGCTAAACAATACACTACTTAATAACGAAGTGATCACTGAAGAAATCAAAGAGGAAATCAAAAAATACCTAGAAAAACATGACAATGGCGACACGACAACCCAAAATCTATGGAATGCACCAAAAGCAGTTCTAAGAGGGAAGTTTATAGCAATACAATCCTACCTTAAGAAACAGGAAACATCTCGAATAAGCAACCTAACCTTGCACCTAAAGCAACTAGAGAAAGAAAAACAAAAAAACCCCAAAGCTAGCAGAAGGAAAGAAATCATAAAAATCAGATCAGAAATAAATGAAAAAGAAATGAAGGAAGCGATAGCAAAGATCAATAAAACTAAAAGCTGGTTCTTTGAGAAGATAAACAAACTTGATAAACCATTAGCCGGACTCATCAAGAGAAAAAGGGAGAAGACGCAAATCAATAGAATTAGAAATGAAAAAGGAGAAGTAACAACTGACACTGCAGAAACACAAAGGATCATGAGAGATTACTACAAGCTACTCTATGCCAATAAAATGGACAACCTGGAAGAAATGGACGAATTCTTAGAAAGGCACAACCTGTCAAGACTGAATCAGGAAGAAATAGAAAATATGAACAGACCAATCACAAGCACTGAAATTGAAACTGTGATTAAAAATCTTCCGACAAACAAAAGCCCAGGACCAGATGGCTTCACAGGAGAATTCTATCAAACATTTAGAGAAGAGCTAACACCTATCCTTCTCAAACTCTTCCAAAATATAGCAGAGGGAGGAACACTCCCAAACTCATTCTACGAGGCCACCATGACCCTGATACCAAAACCAGACAAGGATGTCACAAAGAAAGAAAACTACAGGCCAATATCACTGATGAACATACATGCAAAAATCCTCAACAAAATACTAGCAAACAGAATGCAACAGCACATTAAACGGATCATACACCATGACCAAGTGGGGTTTATTCCAGGAATGCAA
>NW_021697108.1:0-1974 GCF_005190385.1 Monodon monoceros | reverse complement strand
TATAATTTTTAAAGGCGTTTGTAAAATCGTGATGTATCTGTTTGCTCGGGCTGCCGTAAAATGCCCCAGACTGGGGGCGCTTATAAACAGCAGGCATGTGTCTCTCCCAGTCCTCGAGGCTGGAATCTGAGATCCAAGGCTCAGCAGGGCTGGTCGCTCCCGAGGTCTCTCTCTTGGGCTTGTAGCCGGCCTCTCCTCCCTGTGTCATCACAGGGTCATCCCTCTCTGCGTGTCTGTGCCCTGATCTGTTCTTATAAGGAAACCTGTCCTTTGGGATCAGGACCCACCCTAATGACCTCATTTACCTTCATCCACTCTTTGAAGACCTCATCTCCAAATACTGTCACATTCTGAGGTCCTGGGCGCTAGGACTTCAACACGTGAATTTGGAGGGGACAGTTCAGCCTATAGCACATAAAGGGACAATTTAACACAACTAGATACAACCGCACCCCGCGTATGTATGTAGACCCCTCTTTTCCCTGTGACTATGTCCACTTCTCCATTGGGGGTGCACTGGTCCTCATGTGCTTTCCCCAGTGAACCTGAATTTATCATGGACCTCAATTTTAGAGCCGGTATTAAAGGCGTCACCAAAATCCCAATGAAATGACTCCTGATACCTTAGTTTTTCCTACGAATTGGGTGTTTCTATGACAGGCCATCCTGTTCATCTGACTTGATTTGCTTTTCATGGGTCTGTGCTTCTGTCTTCGCCTGATTTGGTCATTCATGGGTTATGCATAGATTATGGGGAAAGAGGATCATCACAGAGGACAATGAGAGTAGTCCGTGCTCCCGGAGCGGCAAAGCCAAACTCACCACGTTCCATTCTTTATTAGGGTCATCCTTTTTTGTGAGATCCCTACATCTCATGATTGAAAACTAATCGTCAGTGGATTGTTCATGGTTTTTATCCTCCTTAGTATTCTTTTATGTATGGTAGTCATTTCTGAATATATTCTCCTTCGAAAAATATATGTCAAAGCTCCATTTCCCTGTTTCCATCCAGCTTTTTTAAAAATAAATTTATTTATGTTTGGCTGCATTGGGTCTTCGTTGCTGCGTGCGGGCTTTCTCTAGTTGCAGCGAGCGGGGGCTACTCATAAATACACCCAAAACTACTGAATTGTATGCTTAGAAGGGTGAATTTTACCATATGTGAATTATATCTCAATAAAGAAAACCAGAAAGGATAGCAAAAAATACACTAAATTTAAAAATTAAAACACTTTTTAAAAGCCAATGGATTAAATAATTAATTTTTAAAAAGCTATAGCATTAAATAATTTTTTGCAATAAAGCACTTCTGCTACATTAATAAAATATAGTTCCTGTGAGGCAGAGTGCTTGTGCGGATACTAAGTTGTGAGCTGAGCCAGCTGCTCTTCTCGTGGAACACCATTTTTGGCTTCTTGGTTAGAAGATGCCACGTGGAGCAGAGTATCCTGGCTTATTGCTAAACTGGCCCTAGGAAAAAGCTTTAGAATTGGTTCTCCAAGCCAGCCAACAGGTACAGGAAAAGGTGTGCAGCGTTGCTAGTCATCAGGGAAATGCAGATCAAAAGCACAGTGAGACATCACCTCACAGCGGTCAGAAGGCCGTCATTAAAAAGAACACAGATAACAAATGTTGGGCAGGGTGTGGAGAAACGGGAACCCTCCTGCACTGTCGGTGGGAATGTAAGTTGGTGCAGCCACTATGGAGAACAGTATGGAGGTTCCTTAAACTAAAAATAGAGCTACCATATGACCCAGCAATCCCACGCCTGGGCACATATCCAGACAAAATTAATTCGAAAAGATTCATGCACCCCAAAGTTCATAGCAGCACTATTTACAATAGCCAAGACATCGAAGCCACCTAAACGTCCATCAACAGAGGAATGGATAAACAAGAAGTGGTACATATATACAATGGAATACGGCTCAGCCATGAAAAAGAATGAAATAATGCCATTTGGGGCAATATGTT
>NW_021697107.1:0-1406 GCF_005190385.1 Monodon monoceros | reverse complement strand
ACCAAAGGGTTATCGTGCCATTCCAGAACCAGATTAGGGCCTGAAGCAATCCTGCGTTATTGTGGCCGGCTCACAAGAAAGCGTGTTGTAGCAAGGAGCTCAGGGGCACTGTAATTCACAAACCTGCAGAGTTATAAATCACATCTATCGTCCAAACATATATTGAAATGAGGCTGCGAAGAGGACTTTTAATCAGGGCTCCAGGCAGGTGGCCCAGTGTACCGAGTCTATGGGATCCATGCCGGAGTGAACTCAAAACAGAGTGCCCACATCCTGACACTGTGAGCAACCCAGGCATTGGGACCTCAGAGCAGGAGGCCCACAACCTCATGGGGATGGGAACCTTACAGTAGTTTCCTGGCATCACTGGGCTCACATCAGAAAACATAGGGAGTCCAGCAGATAGAGCCTGACGCCAGAGGGCCCTCATATCCTAGGAGAGGAGTCTCCCACCAGGCTCCAACTGCCACCAGAGGGCCGACGTCACCAAGGCAACGGGAGCAAGCCAGGCAGGAGCTACCTTACAGCAGAGGGCCCAGCTCACAGAAGGGTGAGGGACCCCACCAGGAGCAGAGTCTCACCAGAGGACCCACATCACCAAGGGGATGGGAACTGGGCAAGAGTGTCCTCACACCAGTGAGGTCACATCATCGAAAAATGAGAGACCCAGCACACGTGGCCTCAAACCAGAGGACACACATCACCAAGGGGCTGGGAGTGAGGCAGGCAGTAGGAGCCTCAAAATTGTGGGCCCATAGAATAAAAAACGTGAGGAATTCCGCAGTTGGAACCTCCCAGCAGGCGGCAAGGAGTATCGAGGCTATGGGATCCCTGTCGGTGTGAACTGACAATAGAGGGCACTCATCATGAAACTGTGAACAACACAGACGTTGGGACCACAGAGCAGAAAGCACACATTCCTATGAGGTTGGGAACCTGGCAGGAGTGTACTCACACCACAGGGCACACATCAGAAAAATTTTGGAACCCAGGAGTTAGGGCCTGAAGCCAGACGTCCCTCATTACCGAGGGGAGGAGACTCCCAGCAGGCACCAACTCCCATCTGAGGACCCACGTAGCCTAGGTGACGTGTGCCAGCCAAGCAGGAGTGACCTCACAGCAGAGGGCCTACGTTACAGAAGGATGAGGAGCCAGCCAGTATAAGACTCTCCCCAGAGGGCCCACATCACCAAGGGGATCGGAACCAGGCAGGAGGGTCCTCACACCAATGTGGCCAAATCATAGAAAGGTGAGGAACCCAGAACATGTGGCCTAAACCAGAGGACCCCCATTTGCAAGGGGCTCGGCGTGAGTCAGGCAGGAGTCGCCGCACAACACAGGGCGCATAGAATGAAAAATGTGAGGAATCCAGGAGTTGGAACCTCCCAGCAGGTGGCCCAGAGCAC
>NW_021697106.1:535-5311 GCF_005190385.1 Monodon monoceros | reverse complement strand
CCATCTGGTGCCAAACACCTGCCACCCACAGCGAGAAGTCCCAGCCACTAGAAAGTCCAGAAGGGGCCCCACCCTTTGCCTTTGGGCCTGGGTTAAGCCACCAGCTGGGCTTGCATGTGACCCCTGCCTCACCCCCTGCCCCGCCCGCCCTTTCTCTGTGACACGTACAATGGATATGTCATAAAGCCAGGCTGAGCCAGTGCTATAAATTCAGAGGAGTTAGAATCTAGGAAGAAGCTCTCCCACTTTCACTCTCTGCTCTCAGATCAGGCAGGCAGTACCTCTAATATGGAAGCTATGGACACCACACCTCCTTCCCAGGCTGTCCTCTACCATTCTGCTCATGTTTTCCCCAGCACCCCATTGACGGCTTTGGCGGGTATCGGGGCTTCAGCAGGCAGCACGTCTGACCCCGAACCTATGGACACCACACCTCCTTCACATGCTGTTATCTTCCATTCTGCTCCTGTTTTCCCCAGCACCCCATTGACGGCTTTGGCGGGCATCGGTGCTTCAGCAGGCAGCACCTCAGACCCCGAACCTATGGACACCACACCTCCTTCACACGCTGTCATCTACCACTCTGCTCCTGTTTTCCCCAGCACCCCATTTACGGGTTTGGTGGGCATCGGTGCTTCAGCAGGAAGCACGTCAGACCCCGAACCTATGGACACCACACCTCCTTCACACGCTGTCATCTTCCATTCTGCTCCTGTTTTCCCCAGCACCCCATTTACGGCCCTGGCGGGCATCGGTGCTTCCGCAGTCAGCACGTCTGACCCCGAACCTATGGACACCACACCTCCTTCCCAGGCTGTCATCTTCTATTCTGCTCCTGTTTTCTCCAGCACCCCATTTTCGGCTTTGGTGGGCATCGGTGCCTCAGCAGTCAGCACCTCAGACCCCGAACCAATGGACACCACACCTCCTTCACAGGCTGTCATCTTCCATCCTGCTCCTCTTTACCCCAGCACCCTATTTACCGCTTAGGCCGGCACTGGTGCTTCAGCAGGCAGCACCTCTAACACCAAAGCTATGGACACCACACCTCCTTCCCAGGCTGTCATTTTCCAGTCTGCCCTGTCTCCAAGTAGAACCACTACCCATTTCACACTGCTGTTCCAAGTTCTGGGAACACACCACCCAGTGGTAGCAATGCCTCAGCCCATGCCTCGACTCATTTACCTGCAACGTGAGCCAACAGATAGACCAACACTTCAAAGTTATGACAGAAAATTGAGTAAGTTATACGCTTGGAATTTCATTTATTATTATTAACAAGCACAACTGTAGTGCTTAGACTATAACAAGTACTATTCTAAGGGCTTACCAAATATTAACTCACTGATTCCTCATAATGGCAACCCTAGTGGTAGGGAATATTCATAATGTTCACTTTTTGGGGGGAAACTGAGGCTCAGAGACGTTGAATAGCTTGCCTAATGCCACACAGTTAGTAGGTGGCAAAACCCGGGATTAAAACCAGACCGTCTAGACTTTCATCACTTTGCTGTGTCACCTTATTATAAGTTGTGGTTAGGGAAGGGACTAAATTGACAAGACTCTGAACTAAAAGGAGAAGGGAGAAATGAGAAAATGAGTGATCCTAGAAACTAGAGAAGATTTAGGCTCAGAAATTTCTGGTGATGAGACCCAGAAGAACAAGAACTTGGTTGGAATGTTAACTTGGGGTAGTATCTGAATCCATTGAGAAATGGTTTTGTTTCCTGTAAAATTTAGAAAGGTCAGTTGGATGAAGATTAACGAAGACAAAAGTAGAAAGGAAAAGAAAAAGGTGCCTTAAGTGAGACATAACCGCTCCCCTCTACGTACCCACAGGTTGTGTCCTGTGGGAAAGGATGGAGCTCTCTCTACCGGGTTGGTCACCAGGCTGAACAAGGAGAAACGTGGCAACCATTGTACTGGTTTTGATGATCCCTCAAAACCAAGGCTTCAGTTTCCAAGAACGACCTACGGTAGCATAACTAGTGTGTGTCACACATGCCACTAAGTGTGTTTCCAGTCACACATTTTAATTGGAGAAATACTTCCTAGGAGGTAGGCATTAGTTCCCTATGGCTGCTGTAACAAATTACTACAAATGTGCTTGCTTCTAACAAAACACACTTATTTTCTTATGGTTCTGGAAGACAGAGGTCCAAAACCAGTTTCCCTGGGCTGAAACCAGGAGTCAACAGGGCCATCCATCCTCCTTCTAGAGGCTCTAAGCGAGAATCTGTTTCCTCGCCAGCATTCCTTCACTTCTGGCCACATCAATCCAACCCCAACTTCATCATCACATTCTCTTTGGGGTAAAAATTCCCTCTGCCTCTCTCTTACGAGAACACCAGTGGTTATATTTGGGCCCGTCCAGGTAGTCCAGGAGAATCTTCCCATCTGAGAACCATTACTTTCATCCCACTGGCAAAGTGCCTTCTGCCATTTAAGGTGACATTCACAGGTTCTGGAGAGTAGAATGTGGACATTTGGGGGCAATGGTATTATTCAGTCTACTACAAGGTAGATACTATTATCTTTCTCAGATGTACAAAATGACGTTTAGGGAAGTAGTCTGTCTCAGGTCTACAATTTCCAGAGTAGAGACTTACATTCTGCCACTGACACTTTAGGACACACCCTAAACAACTTTAATCTGTGTCCTTAACTACTGCATAATCCTTGGTTAAGAGTCACACTTAGGTATCAAGACCCAATTGAATAGAACACAAGTACTGTCTCCTCTTTCACTATGTTTGCCTGGTGTACTGATGAATCTTGCCCAGAGCAGAAGAGTTCAGAAAAGTGTTATGCAGGTTTACGAAGAGAAAGCATTTACTGTTTGACGTGCACGGAGGAACGGAAGGCTTTTTCAAATAAAATAAAATAAAATATGCCACCAAATAGTCAATTGTCACAACAGAGGTAACCCCGTGGGAGTCATGAGGAGACTAAAATTATCTCCAATTGTGCAGGGCAGAAAAGTTTCAATGAAGGCAGGTGTAGTTCAGCCAAGCCCTACAGCACAGAAGTAGGAATTTGGGTATGTACGAATGGGAAAAAAGACATTTGAGGCATGGGAAATAGTTTAATGCAGAATGGACGAGAAATATGCATTAGACCTTTTCTAAAACAACTGGCTTATTAACTCAGTAAATCGATTTAGTCAGTCAAACTAGCTTTAGCTGATTACTTATCCAGGGGATAGCTGTTGAGAGTAATTTTTGTCACAGAACAGTAAATAAAATGGTTGAACTATAGCTTTAGGCTTGCTAAGTGAAATAGATTGCGCTAGATGATTTTCAAGTGACTTACTTGGTAGTACTCACGAAATTGGGGGTTAACAATTGCTTAAGAAAACAAAGAGAATTGATTTTAAATAAAGTAGCTACTGTGTAAACTATCTGTTCAGTAGCTCATGTTAAACGGATGTTTATAATCCCCATTGGACAACCAACTACATTTTTGCAAATGGCAATGTGAATTGCTGTTGCATAAACTATAGCAATGACCACCTATGTAATTTGTTGTCCAAACCAGAAATCTTCTAACAATACTGGTGTCCTAATAAAAATAAGCACGAAGGGAACACACAGTGGGTGTCTCCCGTGTGCCTGTGCATGCATCTATATCTCACTGAACCCTCATAACAGCCCCCAAGAGAGGGACTCTGGGCGTCCCCATGCTGCTTGTGGAGAAAGAGGCACAGGGAGGTTCAATAGTCTACCTACCTAATATCGCACAGAGGGTGGCAGAGCCCGTTTTTAAACCACCTGCCTCCAATACCAGGTGCCAGGAGCCAGACTCAGCCTACAGCTCTCTTCTGCTCACCTGGAGGTGAAACAATGTGTCATGATTAGTCAAATCCCGTCTTCACTCATCAAGGTAGGTTGAACACCTGCACGTCCTCCAAGTAGCATGTAGCATAAGCAATCAGATGTTTGTCCCGTGATCGTCCAGGAACTTGGAATCAGCTGTGCCTGGTTAGGCTGAGCTGGTTTAGAGTGGAGAGGACCACCGATCTTCCACCTGGGCAAGTGCCTTTTGACCTCCTGCCATCAGAGGGCCGAAATCTCCAGCCTGAGAATGTGCTGAGCCCTGTAGCCTAGTTACGCCAGCTCAGAACAATGATGAGCACACCTTTTTCCAGTCACCTTTCCTCATGCTCCCCATGCCTCATACTGCCCTGCTTCTTTATTCTTTATCCCACAGATACCCAAAGCCCCTTGCCTTTGGGGAGGCGGATTTGAGACCTATTGTCACGTCACGTCCTCGCTTGGCTGCCCTGTGAATAAACCTCCTCTTTGCTGCAAACCTCAGCATTTCAGTGTTTTGGCTTGCTGCGCCTCAGACAGAATGGTTGGGAGCAGTGGTACAGCTCCCTTGCCTGTGAGGGATGCTGGTTCCTAGTAGTCACGTTGCGGATGTTTTCTCCTCTCGGGGTGGGGGCGGGGCAGACATCCTGCTCTTCCGGAAAGGGAGAAACACAGGTGCCAAACCCTTGCCCTCAGCGTCACCGTCACCTAGGAGCTTGTTAGAAGCACAGAATCCAGGCCCCACCCAGAACTACTGAATACCAGCCTGCATTTAACAAGATCCGCAAGAGAGGCATACCCATATTAAAGTTGGAGAGGCAGCAAGCTGTCATCGTCTTCTCCATGGCTAACGAAAACGAAGCAAAGGTTCCTCCCGAGCCGACTCTGCCTCAGTCACCTGGATATCACATGAGCTTATTTAATCCTCCCCAGAACCTGCAAATGAGACTCAGGGTCAGAGTGG
>NW_021697106.1:0-435 GCF_005190385.1 Monodon monoceros | reverse complement strand
GAGAGGCATACCCATATTAAAGTTGGAGAGGCAGCAAGCTGTCATCGTCTTCTCCATGGCTAATGAAAACGAAGCAAAGGTTCATCCCGAGCCGACTCTGCCTCAGTCACCTGGATATCACATGAGCTCATTTAATCCTCCCCAGAACCTGCAAATGAGACTCAGGGTCAGAGTGGTCTAGCACCCAAGGTTTCATAAAAGAACATGACCAAGGCTCACTGGAGCCCAGACTTCCAAAAAAGAAGGCCCCTGAGCACAGCATGGCACCACCGCAGCCCAAACCGTGGGCCTGGAGGGTAGGCCAGGCTCCCCACGCAGAGTTCACGCCATTCGACAGATGCCCACAGCAGACCACAAGGCAATATGAGAAGTAAGTTCTGATTGTGGCATCTCTGAATTTTGAGATTTAAAGAAAAAAATCTGTTTTCGGGGGAT
>NW_021697105.1:0-3215 GCF_005190385.1 Monodon monoceros | reverse complement strand
CCTCATATTACATGAATGAAAAGTCATTCGATAAAAATTCAGCTCTTGTTTCTGATTTTAAAAATAATGCAAAGGGGGCTTCCCTGGTGGCGCAGTGGTTGAGAGTCCGCCTGCCGAGGCAGGGGACACGGGTTCGTGCCCCGGTGCGGGAAGATCCCACATGCCGCGGAGCGGCTGGGCCCGTGAGCCATGGCCGCTGAGCCTGCGCGTCTGGAGCCTGTGCTCCACAATGGGAGAGGCCACAACAGTGAGAGTCCCGCGTACCGCAAAAAAAAAAAAAAAAAAAAAAAAAAGCAAAGGACATGGACATGTATACACACACATACCCACCTTGGCAAAACAGAAAACATTATAACCAAACTGTGTAAAATAATATCATTCTTATATTCCTATACATCTTTCCCATTTTATATGGATTATCACTCCCTAACTTTCCGAGTTCATTACTGTCCTTCTTTGTCCATTTCTTTATAATGTATTGTTATGATCTGAATTATGTCCCCCCCCCAAATTCATATGTTGAAACCCTAATCCCTAGTACCGTAGAATGTGAGACTATTTGGAATAGTGTCTTTAAAGAGGTAATTAAGGTTAAAAGAGATCATAAGGGTGGGGCCCTAATCTAATAAGACTATGTCCTTATTAGAAGAGGAAGAGACTCCAGGGGTACAGGCATACAAAGAAAAGGCTATGTGAGGACACAGCAAGGAGGTGGCTGTCTTCACGCCAAGAAGAGACACCAATGCTGTCAGCACCTTGACTGTGGTCTTTCAGCTTTCTGAACTCTGAGAAAATAAATTCCTGTTGTTTAAGCTACCATTCTGTGGTATTTTGTTATGGCAGCCCTAGCTGATGTAAGGGAGGAAAGACTTTCTTTCTACCCTCCTAGGTTCGACAGCTGTCTCTATGAAATAAACTGATAAGAGGCAGACTAACAGGAGAAAAGATACATAAGTTTATTAATTTTTAATATCACATGCACGAGGGCATTACAGAAGAAAAGTGAATACCCCAAAAAAGCAGAAACATGGGAGAGCTTACGTTCAAGAAGAAAACAAATATGTGGTATGTCGGTGGAATTATCTAAAGCCGACTCTGTCTTGAATAAAAGCAAGACTAGACTAGGAACAGCCTAAAATAGACATTGTGAAAAAAACAGGGAAAAGAATTATTTATTTTACATTCCTTTATTCTAATATTTTAATCTACTCTATACTATACTATACTAAATTTTATAAGGTGTGAAAATAAATAAAAGACAACTTCATTTAAAACATTATCAGGAAGTTTAGAAGGGAGAGCTCTCATGCACATACCAGCCTGAATAATCGGAAGAAGGAAGAGAAGCGATTTTTAAAGGGTCTTTTTGTATAGAATTCTTTGTGTAACATTCTCTGGGTTTCAACTTTTTATCCATGATGTTAAGAACGTTGTTTTTCTTCTGGTATGAGGTAGGAAATTTTTTACATGGGAATTCCATCTCCTGCTTTTAAGAAAAGGAAGGAATGTCTATTTAGGTCTTCTGGCCATTTTTTAACTGGATTGATTGTTTTTATGATATTGAGCTCCATGAGCTGTTTGTATATATTGGAGATTAATCCTTTGTCCATTGTTTCATTTGCAAATATTTTCTCCCACCCTGAAGGTTGTCTTTTCATCTTGTTTATGGTTTCCTTTGCTGTGCAAAAGCTTTTAAGTTTCATTAGGTCCCATTTGTTTATTTTTGTTTTTATTTTTATTACTCTAGGAGGTGGGTCAAAAAAGATCTTGCTGTAGTTTATGTCAAAGAGTGTTTTTCCTGTGTTTTCCTCTAAGAGTTTTATAGTGTCTGGTCTTACATTTAGGTCTTTAATCCATTTGGAGTTTATTTTTGTGTATGGTGTTAGGGAGTGTTCTCATTTCATTCTTTTACATGTAGCTGTCCAGTTTCCATTGAAGAGGCTGTCTTTTCTCCACTGTATGTTCTTGCCTCCTTTGTCATAAATTATGTGACCATATGTACATGGATTTATCTCTGGGCTTTCTATCCTGTACCATTGATCTATATTTCTGTTTTTGTGCCAGTACCATACTGTCTTGATTACTGTAGCTTTGTAGTATAGTTTGAAGTCGGGAATCCTTATTCCTCTGGCCTGCTTTTCTTTCTCAAGATTACTTTGACTATTCAGTGTCTTTTGTGTTTCCATACGAATTGTATAATTTTTTCTTCTAATTCTGTGAAGAATGCCAGTGGTAGTTTGATAAGGATTGCATTGAATCTGTAGCATGCTTTGGGTAGTATAGTCATTTTCACAATATTGATTCTTCCAATCCAATAACATGGTATATTTCTCCACCTGTTTATGTCATCTTTGATTTCTTTCATCAATGTTTTATAGTTTGAGTACAAGTCTTTTGCCTCCTTAGGTAGGTTTATTCCTAGGTATTTTATACTTTTTGTTGCAATGGTAAATGGGATTGTTTCCTTAATTTCTCTTTCTGATTTTTTGTTGTTAGTGTATAGGAATGCCAGAGATTTCTGTGCATTAATTTTGTATCCTGCAAGCAGAAGACCTAAATAGATATTTCACAAAAGAAGACATACAAATGGCCAAGAGACACACGAAAAGATGCTAAAAATCACTAATTATTACAGAAATGCAAGTCAAAACTACAATGAGGTATTACCTCACACCAGTCAGAATGGCTATTATCAAAAACTTTAGAAACAATAAATGCTGGAAAGGGTGTGGTGAAAAGGGTACACTCCTGCATTGTTAGTGGGAATGGAAATTGATACAGCCACTATGGAGAACAGTATGGAGGTTCCTTAAAAAATTAAAAATAGAGTACCATATGACCAGCAATCCCACTACTGGGCATATACCCTGAGAAAACCATAATTCAAAAAGAGACATGTACCACAATGTTCATTGCAGCTCTATTTACAATAGCCAGGACATGGAAGCAACCTAAATGTCCACCAACAGATGAATGGATAAAGAAGATGTGGCACATATATACGAGGAATATTACTCAGCCATAAAAAGAAACGCAATTGAGTTATTTATAGTGAGGTGGATGGACCTAGAGTCTGTCATACAGAGTGAAGTAAGTCAGAAAGAGAAAAACAAACACCGTATGCTAACGCATATATATGGAATCTAAAAAAAAAAATGGTACTGATGGATCTAGTGGCAGGGCAGGAATAAAGATGTAGACATAAAGAATGGACT
>NW_021697104.1:21319-31813 GCF_005190385.1 Monodon monoceros | reverse complement strand
TGAAATTAGCACAGATACCGTTCCATAAGCCAAATATATAATAGACAAGAACTACGCCTTGCCCAACGAAATGGACTCAACACCCCATATTCAACGACTGGGAATATACCTGACAAGTAAGAATCTTAAAACCCATGGATTTATATGTCTCCATAAGGAAATCAAGCGTGTGTACAGTGGCCTAAACGCAGCAGTGAGAATCCAATAAATCCCATTACCAAAATAAATTTCAAAAACAAAACACAATGACAGTGAAATAGAGAGCAATTCTTAAATAATTCATTCAGGGCTTGTGATGCAACCTGGATTTACCACATCTACACCAAGAGCTGGGTGAGACATAAGGCTGGACACTTCGGGCTGATAGCATTGGTGAGGTTCGGTGAGCAATCGCAGACCCTTTGAAGTCATACTGCATGGTACCCATTCCATGGGTCCCAACTCTCCAGGTTGAAGGTATTCTTCCTTCAGCTGAAACATGCTTGGGAAACCCAGAGTACGGTCCACAGTGTGATTGGGAAACGTTTTCAAATGCATCTCAGTTTTCGTCCCCTGTTACTTGGGTTCACCATTCAAGACGCTTTACTAACACTCTCCCCACTTGGAGACTCAGTGCCTTTAACCTCTTGTTTGGCACAGTTTGCAATTTCTGCACAAGTCGAACCGGAATACGGAGAAAAAATGAGAGACTAGCTGTAGGTGTCTGCATGGGCAAATGGAATGCTCATTTCCCACCAGGAAGAGGAATTAACGAAAGGCTCAGCGTGCCCTGCCGGAAACAGATTAGGGCCTGAAGCAATGCTGCGCTTTTGAGGCCAGCTCACAAGAAAGCGAGTTTAAGAAAGGAGTTCTGGGGCACTCTAATTCACAAACCTGCAGAGTTATGAATGACAGCTATCGTCCAAAAATATATTGAAGTAAGTCTTCGAAGAGGACTTGAAAGCGGGGCAGAATTTCAGGAAAACGATTTCAGGGGGTAGAATGGAATTGCAATTAAAGCATAGGAAAAGAGGCTGAATGTTGACAATGATGAACTTGGGCAAAAAGGGCGTAGGCGTTTTTTCCTGAATATATTCAGGAAAAAACGCATACACACTTTTTGGCCAACCAAGCAAGCGTGTAAACGAAATCTGCACTACAATGAAGTCTCACTGCCCCCCGGTCAAAAGGGCCATCTCAAAAAAGTGTAACATCCAGAAAGACAGGACAGGTCAGGGAGAACAGGGAGCCTTATTATGCTGATGGGCGGGATGTAAATTGCCAACAGCCACTCTGGAGAAGTGTATGGTGTTTCCTGAAACACGTAGGAAACAAAGCAACACAGCCTATAGCACTTCCACTTATGGTCCTATAGCTTAGGGAAATTAAAATAAAAAACACACAGCCACCCCAAAGTTTGGGACGGCTCTGTTTACAAGAACCTCGTCTACGGTACAAGTTAAATATCCGAGAAAGCAAAAAATGGATAAAGTAGTTGTGGTACGTACGTACAATGGAATATCACTCAGCAATGAAATCTACGTCATCAGGCCCGTAGCAGCATAATGAGTGGATTCAGGTATGATGATTCCACGAGAAATAATTCACACAGAAAAAGAAACATCATAAGATATCACTACTACACGGAATGTAAACTTGGCTACACATGAAATGAATTACAAAACAGAACAGGGTCTCAAATTTAGAAAACCAACTTATGCTTGCTTATGGGGAAAGATGTGTTGGGGTGCTGCATAAAACCAGAGATTGAAATTAGCACAGATACCATTCCATAAGCCCAATATATAATAGAAAAGACCTACGCCTTGCTCAACGAAATGGACTCAACACCCCATATTCAACGCCTGGGAATATACCTGACAAGTAAGAAGTTTAAAACCAATGGATATATATGTCTCCATAAGGAAATCAAGCGTGTGTACAGCGGCCTAAACGCAGCAGTGAGAATCTGATAAATCCCATTATCAAAATAAATTTCAAAAACAAAACACAATGACAGTGAAATAGAGAGCAATTCTTAAATAATTCATTCAGGGCTTGTGATGTAACATGGATTTACCACATCTACACCCAGAGCTGGGTGAGACATAAGGCTGGACACTTCGGGCTGATAACATTGGTGAGGTTCGGTGAGCAAACGCAGACCCTTTGAAGTCATACTGCATGGTACCCATTCCATGGGTCTCAACTCTCAAGGTTGAAGGGATTCTACCTTCAGCTAAAACATGCATGGGAAACCAAGAGTATGGTCCACCGTGTGATTGGGAAACGTTTTCAATTGCGTCTCAGTTTTCGTCCCCTGGTACTCGGGTTCACCATTCCAGACGCTTTACTAACACTCTCCGCACTTGGAGAGTCAGTGCCTTTAACCTCCTGTTTGGCACAGTTTGCAATTTCTGCGCAAGATGAACAGGAATAGGGAGAACCAATGAGAGACTAGCTGTAGGTGTCTGCACGGGCAAATGGAACGCTCATTTCCCAACAGGAAGAGGAATTAACCAAGGCTCAGCGTGCCCTGCCGGAAACAGTTTAGGGCCTGAAGCAATCCTGCGGTTTTGCGGCCAGCTCACAAGAAAGCGAGTTGAAGAAAGGAGCTCAGGGTCTCTGTAATTCACAAACCTGCAGAGTTATGAATGACAGCTACCGTCCAAAAATGTATTGAAGTAAGTCTTCGAAGAGGACTTGAAAGCGGGGCAGAATTTCAGGAAAACGATTTTAGGGGGTAGACTGGAATTGCACTTAAAGCATAGGAAAAGAGGCAGAATGTCGACAATGATGCACTTGGCCAAAAAGTGCGTAAGCGTTTTTTCCTGAATATATTCAGGAAGAAACTCATATGTACTTTTTGGCCAACCAAGCAAGCGTGTAAAGTAAATCTGCACTACAATGAAGTCTCATTGCCCTCCGGTCAAAAGGGCCATCTGAAAAAGGTGTAAAATCCAGAAAGGGAGGACAGGTCATGGAGAACAGGGAGCCTTGTTATGCTGATGGGCGGGATGTAAATTGCCAACAGCCACTCTGGAGAAGTGTATGGTGTTTCCTGAAACACGTAGGAAACAAAGCAACTTTGCTTATGGCAACTCCACTTATGGCCTTATAGCTTAGGGAAATTAAAATCAAAAACACACAGCCACCCCAAAGTTTGGGACGGCTCTGTTTACAAGAATCCCATCTACAGTACAAGTTAAATATCTGAGAAGGCAAAAAATGGATAAAGAAGTTGTGGTACGTACGTACAATGTAATATCACTCACCAATGAAATCTATGTCATCAGGCCCATTGGGGATAATGAGTGGATTCAGGTATGATGATGCTACGAGAAAAAAGTCACACAGAAAAAGAAACATCATAAGATACCACTAATACACTGAATGTAAACTTGGCTACACATGAACTGAATTACAAAACAGAGCAGGGTCTCAAATTTAGAAAACCAACTTATGCTTGCTTATGGGGAAAGGTGAGTTGGGGTGCTGCATAAAACCAGAGATTGAAATTGGTACAGATACCGTTCCATAAGCCATATATATAACACAAAAGACCTACGCCTTGCTCAACGAAAAGGACTCAACACTCCATTTTCAACGCCTGGGAATATACCTGACAAGTAAGAATCTTAAAACCCATGGTTTTATATGTCTCCATAAGGAAATCAAGCGTGTGTTCAGCGGCCTAAACGCAGCAGTGAAAATCCGATAAATCCCATTATCAAAATAAATTTCAAAAACAAAACACAATGACAGTGAAATAGAGAGCAATTCTTAAATAATTCATTGAGGGCTTGGGATGCAACCTGGATTTACCACATGTACACCCAGAGCTGGGTGAGACATAAGGCTGGACACTTCGGGCTGATAGCATTGGTGAGGTTCACTGAGCAAACGCAGACCCTTTCAAGTCATACTGCATGGTACCCATTCCATGGTTCCCAACTCTCCAGGTTGAAGGGATTCTTCCTTCAGCTAAAACATGCATGGGAAACCCAGAGTATGGTCCACCATGTGATTGGGAAACGTTTTCAAATGCATCTCAGTTTTCGTCCCCTGGTACTCGGGTTCACCATTCCAGACGCTTTACTAACACTCTCCCCACTTGGAGACTCAGTGCCTTTAACCTCCTGTTTGGCACAGTTTGCAATTTCTGCGCAAGATGAACAGGAATAGGGAGAACCAATGAGAGACTAGCTGTAGTTGTCTGCACGGGCAAATGGAACGCTCATTTCCCACCAGGAAGAGGAATTAACCAAAGGCTCAGCGTGCCCTGCTGGAAAGAGATTAGGGCCTGAAGCAATCTTGTGGTTTTGCGGCCAGCTCACAAGAAATCGAGTTGAAAAAAGGAGCTCCGGGGCTCTGTAATTCACAAACCTGCAGAGTTATGAATGACAGCTATCGTCCAAAAATGTATTGAAGTAAGTCTTCGAAGAGGACTTGAAAGCGGGGCAGAATTTCAGGAAAACGATTTCAGGGGGTAGACTGGAATTGCATTTAAAGCATAGGAAAAGAGGCAGAATGTCGACAACGATGCACTTGGCCAAAAAGGGCGTATGCGTTTTCTCCAGTATATATTCAGGAAAAAACGCATACCCCCTTTTTTGGTCAACCAAGCAAGCGTGTAAGGGAAATCTGAACTAAAATGAAGTCTCACACTGCCCCCCAGTCAAAAGGGCCATCGGAAAAAAGTGTAAAATCCAGAAAGGCAGGACAGGTCATGGAGAACAGGGAGCCTTGTTATGCTGATGGGCGGATGGAAATTGCCAACAGACACTCTGGAGAAGTGTATGGTGTTTCCTGAAACACGTAGGAAACAAAGCAACACAGCCTATGGCACTTACACTTATTGTCCTATAGCTTAGGGAAATTAAAATCAAAAACACACAGCCACCCCAAATTTGGGAGGACTCTGTTTACAAGAACCTCGTCTACGGTACAAGTTAAATATCCTTGAAAGCAAAAGATGGATAAAGAAGTTGTGGTACATACGTACAATGGAATATCACTCAGCAATGAAATCTACGTCATCAGGCCCGTAGCGGCAAAATGAGTGGATTCAGGTACGATGATTCTACGAGAAATAAATCACACAGAGAAAGAAACATCATAAGATATCACTAATACACGGAATGTAACCTTGGCTACACATGAACTGAATTACAAAACAGAACAGGGTCTCAAATTTAGAAAACCAACTTATGCTTGCTTATGGGGAAAGGTGAGTTGGGGTGCTGCATAAAACCAGAGATTGAAATTAGCACAGATACCGTTCCATAAGCCAAATATATAATAGACAAGACCTACTCCTTGCTCAACGAAATGGACTCAACACAACATATTCAACGCCTGGGAATATACCTGACAAGTAAGAATCTTAAAACCCATGGATTTATATGTCTCCATAAGGAAATCAAGCGTGTGTACAGCGGCTTAAATGCAGCAGTGAGAATCCGATAAGTCCCATCATCAAAATAAATTTCAAAAACAAAACAATGACAGTGAAATACAGAGCAATTCTTAAATAATTCATTCAGGGCTTGTGATGCAACCTGGATTTACCACATTTGCACCCAGAGCTGGGTGAGATATAAGGCTGGACACTTCGGGCTGATAGCATTGGTGAGGTTCGGTGAGCAAACGCAGACCCTTTGAAGTCATACTGCATGGTACCCATTCCATGGGTTCCAACTCTCCAGGTTGAAGGGATTCTTCCTTCAGCTAAAACATGCATGGGAAACCCAGAGTATGGTTCACCGTGTGATTGGGAAGCGTTTTCAAATGCATCTCAGGTTTCATCACCTGGTACTCAGGTTCACCATTCCAGAGGCATTACTAACACTCTCCCCACTTGGAGAGTCAGTGCCTTTAACCTCCTGTTTGGCACAGTTTGCAATTTCTCTGCAAGATGAACAGGAATAGGGAGAACCAATGAGAGACTAGCTGTAGCTGTCTGCACGGGCAAATGGAACGCTCATTTCCGACCAGGAAGAGGAATTAACCAAAGGCTCAGCGTGCGCTGCTGGAAACAGATTAGGGCCTGAAGCAATCCTGCGGTTTTGCGGCCAACTCACAAGAAAGCGAGTTGAAGAATGGAGCTCAGGGGCACTGTAATTCACAAACCTGCAGAGTTATGAATGACAGCTTTCTTCCAAAAATGTATTGAAGTAAGTCTTCGAAGAGGACTTGAAAGCGTTACAGAATTTCAGGAAAACGATTTCAGGGGTTAGACTGGAATTGCACTTAAAGCATAGGAAAAGAGGCAGAATGTCAACAATGATGCACTTGGCCAAAATGGTCGTATACGTTTTTTCCTGAATATATTCAGGAAAATACGCATATGACCATTTTGGCCAACCAAGCAAGTTTGTAAAGTAAATCTCCACTACAATGAAGTTTCACTGCCCCCCGATCAAAAAGGGCCATCTCAAAAAAGTGTAAAATCCAGAAAGGCTGGTCAGGCCATTGAGAACAGGGAGCCTTGTTTTGCTGATGGGTGGGATGTAAATTGCCAACAGCCACTCTGGAGAAGTGTATTGTGCTTCCTGAAACACATAGGAAACAAAGCAAAACAGCCTATGGCAATTCCACTTATGGTCCTATAGCTTAGGGATATTAAAATAAAAATCACACAGTCCCACAAAGTTTGGGACGGCTCCGTTTACAAAAAACTCCTCTATGGTACAAGTTAAATATCCCAGAAAGCGAAAAATGGATAAAGAAGTTGTGGTACGTATGTACAATGGAATATCACGCAACAATGAAATCTATGTCATCAGGCCCATAGCGGCATAATGAATGGATACAGGTACCATGATTGTACGTGAAATAAGTCACACAGAAAAAGAAATATCATAAGATATCACGAATACATGGAATGTAAACTTGGCTACAGAAGAACTGAACTACAAAACACATCAGGGTCACAAATTTAGGAAACCAAGGTATGCTTGCTTATGTGGAAAGGTGAGTTGTGGTGCTGCATAAAACCAGAGATTTTAATTAGCACAGATACCGTTCCATAAGCAAAATATGTAAGAGACAAGACCTACTTCTTGCTCAACGAACTGGGCTCAACACCACATATTCTACCCTTAGGAATATACGTGATTAGTAAGAATGTTAAAACCCATGGATTTATATGTCTCCATAAGAGAATCAAGCGTATGTACAGCGGCCTAAAAGCAGCAATGAAAATCCGATAAATCCAGTAATAAAAAAATTCGAAAACAAAACACAATGACAGTGAAATATAGAGCAATTCTTAAATAATTCATTCAGAGCTTGTGATGCAACCTGGATTTACCACATCTACACCCAGAGCTCGGTGAGACATAAGTTTCGACACTTCGGGTTGATAGCATTGGTGAGGTTCGGTTAACAAATGCAGACCCTTTGAAGTCATACTGCTTGGTACCCATTCCATGGGTCCCAACTCTCCAGGTTGAAGAAATTCTTCGTTCAGCTAAAACACGCTTGGGAAACCCAGACTATGGTACACTGTGTGATTGGGAAATGTTTTCAAATGCATCTCAGTTTTTGTCCCCTGGTACTCGGGTTCACCATTCCACAACCTTCACTAACACTCTCCCCACTCGGAGAGTCAGTGGCTTTAACCTCCTGTTTGGCACAATTTGCAATTTCTGCGCAAGATGAACAGGAATAGGGAGAACCAATGAGAGACTAGCTGTAGGTGTCTGTTCGGGCAAATGCATCGCTCATTGCCCAGCAGGAAGAGGAATTAACCAAAGGCTCAGCATGCCCTGCCGGAAACAGATTAGGGACTGAAGCAATCCTGCGGTTTTGCAGCCAGCTCAGAAGAATGCGAGTTGAAGAAAGGAGCTCAGGGGCACTGTAATTCACAAAGCTGCAGAGTTATGAATGACAGCTATTGTCCAAAAATATATTGAAGTAAGTCTACGAAGAGGACTAGAAAGCGGGGCAGAATTCCAGGAAAATGATTTCAGGGGGTAGACTGGAATTGCACTTAAAGCATAGGAGAACAGGCAGAATGGCGACAATGATGCACTTGGACAAAAAGGGCGTATGCGTTTATTCTTGAATATATTCAGGAAAAAACGCATACGCACTTTTTGGCCAACCAAGCAAGCGTGTACAGGAAATCTGCACTACAATGAAGTCTCACTGCACCCCAGTCAAAAGGGCCATCTGAAGAAAGTGTAAAATCCAGAAAGACAGGACAGGCCATGGAGAACAGGGAGCCTTATTATGCTGAATTGCGGGATGTAAACTGCCAATAGCCACTCTGGGGAAGTGTATGGTGTTTCCTGAAACACTTAGGAAACAAAGCAACACAGCCTATGGCACTTCCACTAATGGACCTATAGCTTAGGGACATTAAAATCAAAAACACACAGCCACCCCAAAGTTTGGGATGGCTCTGTTTACAAAAACCTCATCTACGGTACGAGTTAAATATGCCAGAAAGCAAAAAATGGATAAAGAAGTTGTAGTACATACGTACAATGGAATATCACTCAGCAATGATATCTATGTCATCAGGCCCATAGCGGCATAATGAGAGTATTCAGGTACGATGATGCTACGTGGAAAAGTCACACAGAAAAAGAAACATCATAAGGTATGACTAATACACTGAATGTAAACTTGGCTACACATGAACTGAATTACAAAACACAGCAGTGTCTCAAATTTAGAAAACCAACTTATGCTTGCTTATGGGGAAAGGTGAGTTGGGGTGCTGCATAAAATCAGAGATTGAAATTAGCACAGATACCGTTCCATTAGCCAAATAAGTAATAGACTAGACCTACTCCTTGCTCAACGAAATGGACTCAACACCCCATATTCAACGCCTAGGAATATACCTGACTAGTAAGAATCTTAAAACTCATGGATTTATATGTCTCCATAAGAGAATCAATCGTGTGTACAGCGGCATAAAGGCAGCAGTGAAAATCCGATAAATCCCATTATCAAAATAATTTTCAAATACAAAACACAATGACAGTGAAATAGAGAGCAATTCTTAAATAATTCTTTCAGCGCTTGTGATGCAACCTGGATTTACCACATCTACACCCAGAGCTGGGTGAGACATAAGGCTGGACACTTCGGGCTGATAGAATTAGTGAGGTTCGGTGAGCAAATGCAGACCCTTTGAAGTCATACTGCATGGAAACCTTTCCATGGGTCCCAACTCTCCAGGTTTAAGGGATTCTTCCTTCAGCTAAAACATGCATGGGAAACCCAGAGTATTGTCCACCTTGTGATTGGGAAACGTTTTCAAATGCATCTCAGTTTTCGTCCCCTGGTACTCGGGTTCACCATTCCAGAGGCTTTCCTAACACTCTCCCCACTTGGAGAGTCAGTGCCTTTAACCTCCTGTTTGGCACAGTTTGCAATTTCTGCGCAAGGTGAACAGGAATAGGGAGAACCAATGAGAGACTAGCTGTAGGTGTCTGCACGGGCAAATGGAATGCTCATTTCCCACCAGGAAGAGGAATTAACCAAAGGCTCGGCGTGCCCTGCCGGAAAGAGATTAGGGCCTAAAGCAATTCTGCGGTTTTGCTGCCAGCTCACAAGAAAACGAATTGAAGAAAGGAGCTCAGGGTGATTGTAATTCACGAACATGCAGAGTTATGAATGACAGCTATCGTCCAAAAATATATTGAAGTAAGCCTGCGAAGAGGACTTGAAAGCGGGACAGAAATTCAGGAAAACGATTTCAGGGGGTAGAATGGAATTGCACATAAAGCATAGGAGAAGAGGCAGAATGGCGACAATGATGCACTTGGCCAAAAAGGGCGTATGCGTTTTTTCCTGAATATATTCAGGAAAAAACGCATACACGCTTTTTGGCCAACCAAGCAAGCGTGTACAGGAAATCTGCACTACAATGAAGTCTCACTGCCCCACGGTCAAAAGGGTCATCTGAAAAAAGTGTAAAATCCAGAAAGGCAGGACAGGTCATGGAGAAGAGGGAGCATGGTTATGCTGATGGGCGGGATGTGAATTGCCAACAGCCACTCTGGAGAAGTGTATGGTGTTTCCTGAAACACGTAAGAAACAAAGCAACACAGCCTATGGCACTTCCACTTATGGTCCTATAGCTTAGAGAAATTAAAATCAAAACCACACAGCCACCCCAAAGTTTGGAACGGCTCTGTTTACAAGAACCTCGTCTACGGTACAAGTTAAATATCCCATAGAGCGAAAAATGTATAAAGAAGTTGTGGTACGTACGTACAATGGAATATCACTCAGGAATGAAATCTATGTCATCAGGCCCGTAGCGGCATAATGAGTGGATTCAGGTACGATGATTCTACGAGAAATAGGTCACACAGAAAAAGAAACTTCATAAGATATCACTAATACACGGAATGTAAACTTGGCTACACATGAACTGAATTACAAAACAGAACAAGGTCTCAAATTTAGAAAGCCAACTTATGCTTGCTTTTTGGGAAAGGTGAGTTGGGGTGCTGCATAAAACCAGAGATTGAAATTAGCACAGATACC
>NW_021697104.1:0-21219 GCF_005190385.1 Monodon monoceros | reverse complement strand
TTCCATAAGCCAAATATATAATAGACACGACCTACTCCTTCTTCAACGAAATTGATCCAAAACCCCATAGTCAACGCCTGGGAATATACCTGACAAGTAAGAATCTTAAAACCCATGGATTTATATGTCTCCATAAGGAAATCAAGCGTCTGTACAGCGGCCTAAACGCAGCAGTGAAAATCCGATAAATCCCATTATTAAAATAAATTTCAAAAACAAAACACAATGACAGTGAAATAGAGAGCACTTCTTAAATAATTCATTCAGGGCTTGTGATGCAACCTTGGTTTACCACATCTACACCCAGAGCTGGGTGAGACATAAGGCTGGACACTTCGGGCTGATAGCATTGTTGAGGTTCGTTGAGCAAACGCAGACCCTTTTAAGTCATACTGCATGGTACGCTTTCCATGGGTCCCAACTCTCCAGGTTTAAGGGATTCTTCCTTCAGCTAAAACATGCATGGGAAACCCAGAGTATGGTCCACCATGTGCTTGGGAAACGTTTTCAAATGCATCTCAGTTTTCGTCCCCTGGTACTCGGTTTCACCATTCCAGAGGCTTTACTACCACTCTCCACACTTGGACAGTCAGTGCCTTTAACCTCCTCTTTGGCACAGTTTGCAATTTCAGCGCAAGATGAACAGGAATAGGGAGAACAAATGAGAGACTAGCTGTTGGTGTCTGCACGGGCAAATGAAACGCTCATTTCCCACCAGGAAGGGGAATTAACCAAAGGCTCAGTGTGCCCTGACGGAAACAGATTCGGGCCTGAAGCAATCCTGCGGTTTTGCAGCCAGCTCACAAGAAAACGAGTTGAAGAAAGGAGTTCAGGGCCACTGTAATTCACAAACCTGCAGAGTTATAAATGACAGCTATCGTCCAAAAATATATTGAAGTAAGGCTGCGAAGAGGACTTGAAAACGGGGCAGAATTTCAGGAAAACGATTTCAGGGGATAGACTGCAATTGCATTTAAAGCACAGGAAAAGAGGCAGAACATCGACAATGATGCTCTTGGCCAAAAAGGGCATTTGCGTTTTTTCCTGAATATATTCAGGAAAAAACGCATACGCACTTTTTGGCCAACCTAGCAAGCATGTTAATGAAATCTGCACCACAATGGAGTCACACTGCCCCCCAGTCAAAAGGGCCTACTGAATAAATTGTAAAATCCAGAAAGTCAGCACAGGCCATGGAGAACAGGGAGAATTGTTATGCTGACGGGCGGCATGTAAATTGCCAACAGCCACTCTGGAGAAGTGTATGGTGTTTCCTGAAACACCTAAAAAACAAAGCAACGGAGCCTACGGCACTTCCACTTATGGTTCTATAGCTTAGAGAAATGAAAATCAAAAGCACACAGCCACCCCAATGTTTCCGACAGCTATGTTTAGAAGAATCTCGTCTACGGTACAAGTTAAATATCCCAGAAGGCGAAAAATGTATAAAGAAGTTGTGTAACGTACATACAATGGAATATCACTCAGCAATGAAATCTATGTCATCAGGCCCGTCGTGGCATAATGAGTGGATTCAGGTACGATGATTCTAAATGAAATAAATCCCACAGAAAATGAAACATCATAAGATATCACCAATACACGGAATGTAAACTTGGCTACACATGAACTGAATTACAAAACAGAACATGGTCTCAAATTTAGAAAAACAACTTATGCTTGCTTATGCGGAAAGGTGAGTTGGGGTGCTGCATAAAACCAGAGATTGAAATTAGCACAGATACCTTTCCATAAGCCAAATATGTAATAGTCAAGACCTACTCCTTTCTCAACGAAATGGACTGAACACCCCATATTCAATGCCTAGGAATACACCTGACTAGTAAGAATCTTAAAACCCATGGATTTATATGTCTCCGTAAGAGAATCCAGCGTGTGTGCAGTGGCATGAATGCAGCAGTGAAATCTGATAAATCCATTATCAAAACAAATTTCAAAAACAAAACACAATGACAGTGAAATAGAGAGCAATTCTTCAATAATTCATTCAGGGCTTCTGATGCAACCTGGATTTACCACATCTACACCCAGAGCTGAGTGAGACATAAGGTTGGACACATCAGGCTGATAGCATTGGTGAGGTTCTGTGAGCAAACGCAGACCCTTTGATGTCATAGTGCATGGTACCCATTCCATGGTTCCCAACTCTCCAGGTTTAAGGGATTCTTCCTGCAGCTAAAACATGCATGGTAAACGCACAGTATGGTGCACCGTGTTACTGGGAAACGTTTTCAAATGCATCTCAGTTTTCGTCCCCTGGTACTCGGGTTCACCATTCCAGAAGCTTTACTAACACTCTCCCCACTTGGAGAGTCAGTGCCTTTAACCTCCTGTTTGTCACAGTTTGCAATTTCTGCGCAAGATCAACAGGAAAAGGGAGATCCAATGAGAGGCTAGCTGTAGGTATATTCATGGGCAAATTAAACACTCATTTCCCACCAGGAAGAGGAAATAGCCAAAGGCTCAGCATGCAGTGCCGGAACCAGATTAAGGACTGAAGCAATCCTGCGGTTTTGCGGCCAGCTCACAAGAAAGCGATTTGAAGAAAGGAGCTCATGGGCACTGTAATTCACAAACCTGCAGAGAGTTATAAATGACAGCTATCGTCTAATAATATATTCAAGTAAGGCTGCAAAGAGGACTTAAATGCAGGGCAGAATTGCAGGAAAACGATAACAAGGGGTACACTGGAATTGCATTTAAAGTATAGGAAAAGAGGGAAAACGTCCACAATGATGCACATGGCCAAAAACGGCGTATGCGTTTTTTCCTGAATATATTCAGGAAAAAACGCATACGCCCTTTTTTGCCAACCAAGCAAGCGTGTAAAGAAATCTGCACTACAATGAAGTCTCACTGCCCCCCCGGTCAAAAGGGCCATCTGAAAAAAGTGTAAATCTAGAAACGCAGGATAGGCCATGGAGAAGAGGGAGCCTTGTTATGTTGATGAGCAGGATATAAATTGCCAACTGCCACTCTGGAGAAGTATATGGTGTTTCCTGAAACACCTAAAAAACAAAGCTATGGAGCCTACGGAACTTCCACTTATGGTCCTAGAGTTTAGGGAAATTAAAATCAAAAACACACAGCCACCCCAAAGTTTCGGGTGGCTCTGTTTACACGAACCTCGTCTACGGTACAAGTTAAATGTCCCAGAATGTGAAAAATGGATAAAGAAGTTGTGATATGTACGTACAATGGAATATCACTCAGTAATGAAATCTATGTCATCAGGCCTGTTGCAGCATAATGAGTGGATGCAGCTTCGAAGATTCTAAGTGAAATTAGTCACACAGAGAAAGAAACATCATAAGATATCACTAATAGATGGAATGTAAACTTGGCTACACATGAACTGAATTACAAAACAGAACAGGGTCTCAAATTTAGAAAACCAACTTATGCTTGCTTAAGGGGAAATGTGAGTTGCGGTGCTGCATAAAACCAGAGATTGAAATTCCCACAGATACCCTTCCATAAGCCAAATATATTAGAGTCAAGGCTTACTCCTTGCTCAACGAAATGGACTCAACACCACATATTCAACGCCTAGGAATATACCTAACTAGTAAGAATCTTAAAACCCATGGATTTATATGTCTACGTAAGAGAATCAAGTGTGTGTACAGCGACATAAACGCAGCAGTGAAAATCCGATAAATCCAGTTATCAAAATAAATTACAAAAACAAAACACAATGACAGTGAAATAGAGAGCAATTCTTAAATAATTCATTCAGGGCTTGTGATGCAACCTGGATTTACCATATCTACACCCAGAGCTTGGTGAGACATAAGGCCAGACACTTCGGGCTGATAGCATTGGTGAGGTTCGGTGAGCAAACGCAGACCCTTTGAAGTCATACTGCATGGTACCCATTCCATGGGTCCCAAGTCTCCAGGTTTAAGGGATTCTTCCTTCAGCTAAAACATGCATGGGAAACCCAAAATATGGTCCACCGTGTGACCGGTAAACATTTTTAAATGCATCTCAGTTTTCGTCCCCTGGTACTCGGGTTCACCATTCCAGAACCTTTACTAACACTCTCCCCACTTGGAGAGTTAGTGCCTTTAACCTCTTGTTTGGCACAGTTGGCAATTTCTGCGCAAGATGAACAGGAATAGGGAGAACCAATGAGAGACTAGTTGTAGGTATCTGCATGGGCAAATTTAATGCTCATTTCCCACTAGGAAGAGGAAATAGCCAAAGGCTCAGCACGCCGTGCCAGAACCAGATTAGGGCCTGAAGCAATGCTGCGGTTTTGTGGCCAGCTCAGAAGAAAACGAGTCGAAGAAAGGAGTTCAGGGCCACTGCCATTCACAAATCTGCAGAGTTATAAATGACAGCTATCGTCCAAAAATATCTGAAGTAAGGCTGCGAAGAGGACTTGAAAGCGGGGCAGAATTCCAGGAATACGATTTCAGGAGGTAAACGGGAAGTCGTTTGAAAGCATAGTAAAAGAGGCAGAACCTCGACAATGATGCCCTTGGTCAAAAGGGCATGTGCAATTTTTCCAGGGCCCTTTTTAAAGAGGGTAGGAGGCTCCCAGCATGCTTCAGTGGTCAACAGAGGCTCCACGTCGCCAAGGCGACGTGAGCCAACCAGGCAGGAGTGACCTCACATCAGAGGGCCCACCTCACAGAAGGGTAAGGTACCCAGCCAGGATCACACTCTCACCAGAGTGCCCACATCAGCTAGGGCCTGGGAACCAGGCAGGAGTGTCCTCACACCCGTGGAGCCACATCACCGAAAGTTGAGGTATCCAACACATGTTGTCTCAAACCAGAGGACCCACATCACCATGGGTCTCGGATCGAGTCAGGCAGGAGTAGCCTCACAACACAGGGCCAATAGAATAAAAAAGCTGAGGAATCCTGCAGTGGGAACCTCCCAGCAGGTGGCCCAGAGCACCGACTCTATGCGATCCAGGCCGCAGTGAACTCACAGCAGAGGGCCCATATCCTGAAACTGTGAGCAACCCAGACGTTGGGACCACAGAGCAGAAGGCCCACATTCCCATGGGGTTGGGAACATGGCACGAGTGTCCTCACACCACTTAGCACGTATCAGAAAATGTGGGTACCCAGCAGTTAGGGCCTGACGCCAGAGGGCCCTCATCACCGAGGGGAGGAGGGTCCCAGCAGGCTCCAACTGCTACCAGAGGGCCGACGTTGCAAAGGCGGAGTGTGCCAGCAGGCAGGAGTGACCTCAGAGCAGAGAGCCAACCTCACAGAAGTATGAGGTACCCAACTAGGTTCAGATTCTCACCAGTGGGCCCACATCACCAAGTGGATGGGAACCAGGCAGGAGTGTCCTCACAGCAGTGGGGCCATATCAGCGAAAGGAGAGGAACCCAGCACACATGGCATCAAACCAGAGGACACACATCAACAAGGGGCTGGGATTGAGTCAGGCAGGAAGAGCCTCAAAACAGAGGGCCCATACAATAAAAAAGTTGAGGAATCCGGGAAATGGAACCTCCCAGCAGGCGGCCAGGAGCAGCAAGGCTATGGGATCCAGGCCTGAGTGAACTCACACAAGAGGGCCCACATCCTGACACTGTGAGCAACCCAGCCATTGGTACTTCAGAGCAGAAGTTCCACAGGCCCATGAGGATTGGAACCTATCAGGAGTGTCATCACACCAGTGGGCGCATATCAGAAAATGTGGGGAGCCCAGGACTTAGGGCCTGATGTCAGAGGGCCCTCATCACCAAGGGGAGGAGGCACCGAGCACGCTCCAACTGCAAGCAGAGGGCACATGTGGCCAAGGTGAAGTGTGCCAGCCAGGCAGTAGTGACCTCAGAGCAGAGGGCCAAGCTCACGGAGGTGTGAGGGACCCAACCCGGATCAGACTCTCACCAGAGGGCCCGCATCACCAAGGGGATGGGAACCAGGCAGGAGTGTGCTCAAACCAGTGGGGCCACATCATTGAAAGGTGAGGAACCCAGCACATGTGGCCTCGAACCAGAAGACCCACATCAAAATGGGGCTCGGAGTGAGGCACGGAGGAGGTGTCTCACAACACAGTGCACATAGAAGAAAAAAGGTGAGGAATCCAGCAGTTGGAAGCTCCAAGCAGTTGTCCCACAGCACCGAGGCTATGGGATCCATGCCAGAGTGAACTCACAGCAGAGGGCCCACATCCTGACACTGTGAGGAACCCAGCTGGTGTCACCCCAGAGCAGAAGGCCCAAAACCGCATGGGGATGGGAACCTGGCAGGAGTGTCCTCTCACCACTTAGTACGTATCAGAAAATGTGGGTACCCAGCAGTTAGGGCCTGACACCAGAGGGTCCTCATCACCGAGAGGAGAAGGCTCCCTGCACGCTCCAACTGCCGCCAGAGGGCCGACGTCACAAAGGCGGGGTGTGCCAGCCAGGCAGGAGTGACCTCAGAGCAGAGGGCCAACCTTACGGAACTGTGAGGAACCCAACCAGGATGAGACTCTCACCATAGGGCGCATATCACCAAGGGGATGGGAACCAGGCAGGAGTGTTCTCACTCCAGTGGGGCCACATCAATGAAAGGCGAGTAACCCACCACATGTGGCCTCAAACCAGAAGACCCACATCAACATGGGGCTCAGAGTGAGGCAGGCAGGAAGTGTCTCACAACACACGGCCCATAGAAGAAAAAAGGTAAGGAATCCTGCCGTTGGAAGCTCCAAGCAGGTGGCCCAGAGCACTGAGGCTATGGGATGCATGACGGAGTGAACTCACAGCAGAGGGCCAACATCCTGACACTGTGAGCAACCCAGGCATTGGCACCTCAGAACAGAAGGCCCAAATCCGCATGGGGATGGGAACCTGGCAGGAGTGTCATCGCACCAGCGGGCGCACATCAGAAAATGTGGAGAGCCCAGCAGTTAGGGCCTGACGCCAGAGGGCCCTCATCACCGACGTGAGGAGGCTCCCAGCACGCTCCAACTGCAACCCGAGGGCCCATGTGGCAAAGGCGACGTGTGCCAGCCAGGCAGGAGTGACCTCACAGCAGAGGGCCCACCTCCCAGAAGTGTGAGGAATCAAGCCAGGATCAGACTCTCACCAGAGGGCCCACATCAACAAGAGGATGGGAACCAGTCAGGACTGTCCTCACACCAGTGGGGCCACATACATAAAAGGTGAGGCAACCGGCACATGTGACCTCAAACCAGAGGACCTACATCACCAAGGGACTTGGAGTGAGGCAGGCAGGAAGAGCCTCACAACACAGGGCCCAAAGTATAAAAAAGGTGCGGAGTCCAGCAGTTGACACCTCCCAGCAGGCGGCCCAGAGCACAGAGGCTATGGGATCTAGACCTGAGTGAACTAACACCAGAGAACCAACATCACGAAACTGTGAGCAACCAAGGCGTTGGGACCACAGAGCAGAAGGCCCACATCCCCATGGGGATTGGAACCTTACAGGAGTGTCCTGGCATCACTGGGCTCAGTCAGAAAATGTGGGGTGCCCAGCAGTTAGAGCCTGACGCCAGAGGGCCCTCATCACCTAGGAGAGGAGGCACCCAGCAGGCTAAAACTGCCACCAGATGGCCGACGTCACTAAGGCAAGGGGAGCATGCCAGGCAGGAGTTACCTCACAGAAGAGGGCCCACCTCACAGAAGGGTCAGGAACCCAGCAAGGATCAGACTCTCACCAGAGGGCCCACAACACCAAGGGGATGGGAACCAGGCAGGAGTGTCCTCACACCATTGGGGCCACATCATCGAAAGGTGAGGGACCCAACACACGTGGCCTCAAACCAGAGGACACACATCACCAAGGAGCTGGGAGGGAGGGAGGCAGGCAGGAGTAGCCTCAAAACAGAGGGCCCATAGAATAAAAAAGGTGAGGAATCCCGCAGTTGGAACGTCCCAGCAGACGGCAAGGAACAGCGAGGCTATGGGATCCCGGCCGGTGTGAACTCACAAAAGAGGGCCCTCATCACGAAACTGTGAACAACTCTGCCGTTGTGTCCACAGAGCAGAAGGCCCACATTCCCATGGGGTTGGGAACCTGGCAGGAGTGTACTCACACCACACGGCACACATCAGAAAAATTTGGGAGCCCAGGAGTTAGGGCCTGACGCCAGAGGGCCCTCATTACCGAAGGGAGGAAACTCCCAGCAGGCACCAAATCCCAACTGAGGGCCCACGTCGCCAAGGTGACGTGCGCCAGCCAGGCAGGAGTGACCTCACAGCAGAGGGCCCACATCATGAAACTTTGAGCAACCCAGCCGTTTGGACATCAGAGCAGAAGTCCCACATCCTCATGGGGATGGGATCCTGGCAGGAGTGTCCTCGCCACAATTAGTACGTATTAGAAAATGTTGGTACCCAGCAGTTAGGGCCTGACACCAAAGGACACTCATCACTGAGGGGAGGAGGTTCCCAGCACACTTCAACTGCCACCGGAGGGGCGATGTCGCCAAGGTGGGGTGTGCCAGCCAGTCAGGAGTGACCTCAGAGCAGAGGGCCAAGCTCACGGAAGTGTGAGGAACCCAACCAGGATCAGACTCTCACCAGAGACCCCATATCATCAAAGGGATGCGAACCAGGCAGGAGTGTGCTCACACCAGTGGGGCCATATCATTGAAAGGTGAGGAACCCAGTACATGTGGCCACAAACCATAAGAGCCACATCAAAAAGGGGCTCGGAGTGAGTCAGGCAGGAGATGTCTAACAACACAGGGCCCATAGAAGAAAACAGGTGAGGAATCCAGCAGTTGGAATCTCCAAGCAGGTGGCCCAGGGCACCGAGGCTATGGGATCAATGCCGGAGTGAACTTACAGCAGAGGGCCCACATCCTGACACTGTGAGCAACCCAGCCGCTGGGACCTCAGAACAGAAGGTCCAAATTTGCATGGGGATGGAGACCTGGCAGGAGTGTCATCGCACCAGTAGAGCCACATCCCTAAAAGGTGAGGCAAACGGCACACGTGGTCTCAAACCAGAAGACCTACATCACCAAGGGGATGGTGTGAGGCAGGCAGGAGGAGCCTCACAACACAGGGCCCAAAGTATAAGAAAGGTGAGGAATCCAGCAGTTGGAACCTCCCAGCAGGGGGCCCAGAGCACAGAGGCTATGGGATCTAGGCCTGAGTGAACTAACACCGGAGTGCCAACATAACGAAACTGTGAGCAACGCAGGCGTTGCGACCACAGAGCAGAAGGCCCACATCCCCGTGAGGATTGGAACCTTACAGGAGTGTCCTGACATCACTGGGCTCACATCAGAAATCGTGGGGAGCCCAGCAGTTAGAGCCTGACGCAAGAGGGCCCTCATCACCTTGGAGAGGAGGGTACAAGGAGGCTCCAACTGCCACCAGAGGTCCGCCGTCACCAAGGCAACTGGAGAAAGCCAGGCAGGAGTTACCTCACAGCAGAGGGCCCACCTCACAGAAGAAAGAGGAACACAGCCAGGATCAGACTCTCACCAGAGGGCCCACATCACCAAGGGGATGGGATCCAGGCAGGAGTGGACTCACCCCAGTGTGGCCAAATCATAGAAAGTTGAGGAACCCAGAACATGTGGCCTAAACAAGAGGACCCACATCTCCAAGGGGCTGGGAGTGAGGCAGGCAGGAGGAGCCTCAAAACAGAGGACCCATAGAATATAAATGGTGAGGAATCCCGCAGTTGGAACCTCCTAGCATGTGGCAAGGAGCAGCGAGGCTATGGGATCCCGGCCGGTGTGATCTCACAACAGAGGGCCCTCATCATGAAGCTGTGAACAACGCAGCTGTTGGGACCACAGAACAGAAGGCCCACATTCCCATGGGGTTGGGAACCTGGCAGGAGTGTACTCACACCACAGGGCACACATCAGAAAATTTTGAGAGCCCAGGAGTTAGGGCCTGACGAAAGACGGCCCTAATTACTGAGGGGAGCAGAACCCTTGCAGGCACCAACTCCCAACTGAGGGCCTACGTTGCCAAGGTGACGTGCGTCAGTCAGGCAGGAGTGACCTCACAGCAGAGGGCCTACGTCACAGAAGGGTGAGGTACCCAGCCTGGATAAGACTCTCACCAGAGGGCACACATCACCAAGGGGATCAGAACCACGCAGGAGAAGCCTCACACCAGTGTGGCCAAATCATAGAAAAGTGAGGAAACCATAACATATGGCTTAAACCAGAGGACCCACATCAACAAGCGGCTCAGAGTGAGGCAGGCAGGAGATGTCTCAAATAGAGGGCCCATAAAATAGAAAAGGTGAGGAATCCCACAGTTGGAACCTCCCAGCAGGCGGCAAGGAGCAGCGAGGCTATGGGATCCTGGCCGGTGTGAACTCACAACAGAGGGCTCTCATCAAGAAACTGTGAAAAACCCAGGGGTTGGGACCACAGAGCAGAAGGCCCACATTCCCATGGGGTTGGGAACCTGGCAGGAGTGTACTTCCAGCAGAAGGCACACATCAGAAAATTATGGGAGCCCAGGAGTTAGGGCCTGTCGCCAGACGGCCCTCATTACCTAGAGGAGGAGGCTCCCAGCAGGCACCAAATCCCAACTGAGGTCCCACGTCGCCAACGTGACGTGAACCAGACAGGCAGGAGTGACCTCACAGCAAAGGGCCTACGCCACAGAAGGGTGAGGTACCCAGCCAGGATAAGACTCTCACCAGAGGGCACACATCACCAAGGTGATCGAATCCAGGCAGGAGTGGCCTCACACCAGTGTGGCCAAATCATAGAAAGGTGAGGAACCCAGAACATGTGGCCTAAACCAGAGGACCCACATCTCCAAGGGGATCGGATTGAGGTAGGCAGGACTAGCCTCACATCGCAGGGCCCACAGAATAAAAAATGTGAGGAATCCAGCAGTTGGAACATCCCAACAGGTGGCCCAGAGCACTCAGTCTATGGGATCCAGGTCGCAGTGAACTCACAGCAGAGGGCCCACATCATGAAACTTTGAGCAACCCAGCCGTTTGGACATCAGAGCAGAAGTCCCACATCCCCATGGGGATGGGAACCTGGCAGGAGTGTCCTCGCACCACTTAGTACGTATCAGAAAATGTGGGTACCCAGCAGTTAGGGCCTGACACCAGAGGGTCCTCATCACCGACAGGAGAAGGCTCCCAGCATGCTCCAACTGCTGCCAGAGGGCCGATGTCACCAAGGCGGTGTGTGCCAGCCAGGCAGGAGGGACCTCAGAGGAGAGGGCCAACCTTACGGAACTGTGAGGAACCCAACCAGGATGAGACTCTCACCAGAGGGCCCACATCACCAACGGGATGGGAACCAGGCAGTAGTGTTCTCACTCCAGTGGGGCCACATCATTGAAAGGCGAGTAACCCACCACATGTGACCTCAAACAAGAAGACCCACATCAACAAGGGGCTCAGAGTGAGGCAGGCAAGAAGTGTCTCACAACACACGGCCCATAGAAGAAAAAAGGTAAGGAATCCTGCAGTTGGAAGCTCCAAGCAGGTGGCCCAGGGCACCGAGGCTATGGGATGCATGCCGGAGTGAACTCACAGCAGAGGGCCCACATCCTGACACTGTGAGCAACCCAGCCGTTGGCACCTCAGAACAGAAGGCCCAAATCCGCATGGGGATGGGAACCTGGCAGGAGTGTCATCGCACCAGTGGGCGCACATCAGAAAATGTGGGGAGCCCAGCAGTTAGGGCCTGACCCCAGAGGGCCCTCATCACCGACGCAGGAGGCTCCCAGCACGCTCCAACTGCAACCCGAGGGCCCATGAGGCCAAGGCGACGTGTGCCAGCCAGGCAGGAGTGACCTCACAGCAGAGGGCCCACCTCCCAGAAGTGTGAGGAATCAAGCCAGGATCAGACTCTCACCAGCGGGCCCACATCAACAAGAGGATGGGAACCAGTCAGGAGTGTCCTCACACCAGTGGGGCCACATACATAAAAGGTGAGGCAACCGGCACATGTGGCCTCAAACCAGAGGACCTACATCTCCAAGGGGCTTGGAGTGAGGCAGGCAGGAGGAGCCTCACAACACAGGGCCCAAAGTATAAAAAAGGTGCGGAATCCAGCAGTTGGAACCTCCCAGCAGTCGGCCCAGAGCACGGAGGCTATGGGATCTAGGCCTGAGTGAACTAACACCAGAGAACCAACATCACGAAACTGTGAGCAACCCAGGTGTTGGGACCACAGAGCAGAAGGCCCACATCCCCATGGGGATGGGACCCTTACAGGAGTGTCCAGGCATCATAGGGCTCAGTCAGAAAAGGTGGGGTGCAGAGTAGTTAGAGCCTGACGCCAGAGGGCCCTCATCACCTAGGAGAGGAGGCTCCCAGCAGGCTCCAACTGCCACCAGATGGCCCACGTCACCAAGACAATGGGAGCAAGCCAGGCAGGAGTTACCTCACAGAAGAGGGCCCACCTCAAAGAAGGGTCAGGGACCCAGCAAGGATCAGGCTCTCATCAGAGGGCCCACAACACCAAGGGGATGGGAAACAGGCAGGAGTGTCCTCACACCACTGGGGCCACATCATCAAAAGGTGAGGGTCCCAACACACGTGGCCTCAAATCAGAGAACACACATCACCAAGGGGCTGGGAGGGAGGCAGGCAGGAGGAGCCTCAAAACAGAGGGCCCATAGAATAAAAAAGGTGAGGAATCCCGCAGTTGGGACGTCCCAGCAGGTGGCAAGGAACAGCAAGGCTATGGGATCCCGGCCGGTGTGAACTCACAACAGAGGGCCCTCATCATGAAAGTGTGAACAACCCAGTCTTTGTGTTCACAGAGAAGAAGGCCCACATTCCCATGGGGTTGGGAACCTGGCAGGAGTGTACTCGCACCACAGGGCACACATCAGAAAAGTTTGGGAGCCCAGGAGTTAGGACCTGACGTCAGAAGGCCCTCATTACCGAAGGGAGGAAACTCCCAGCAGGCACCAAATCCCAACTGAGGGCCCATGTCGCCAAGTTAACGTGCGCCAGCCAGGCAGGAGTGACCTCACAAAAGAGGGCATACGTCACAGAAGGGTGAGGAACCCAGCCAGGATAAGACTCTCACTAGAGGGCCCACATCACCAAGGGGATCAGAACCAGGCAGAAGTATCCTCACACCGGTGTTGCGAAATAATGGAAAGGTGAGGAACCCAGAACATGTGGCCTAAACCAGAGGAACCACATCTCCAAGGTGCTCGGAGTGAGGCAGGCAGGACTAGCCTAACAACACAGGGCCCATAGATTAAAAAATGTGAGGAATCCAGCAGCTGGAACCTCCCAGCAGGTGGCCCAGAGCATGGAGTCTATGGGATCCAGGCCGAAGTGAACTCACAGCAGAGGGCCCACATCATAAAACTGTGAGCAACCCAGCCATTGGGACCTCAGAGCAGAAGGCCCACATCCCCATGGGGATGGGAACCTGGCAGGAGTGTCCTCGCACCACTTTGTACGTATTAGAAAATATGGGTACCCAGCAGTTAGGACCTGACACCGAAGGGCCCTCATCACTGAGGGGAGGAGGCTCCCAGCACACTCCAACTGCCACCAGAGGGCGGACGTCGCCAAAACGGGGTGTGCCAGCCAGGCAAGAGTGACCTCAGAGAAGAGGGTCAAGCTCACGGAAGTGTGAGGAACCCAACCAGGATCAGACTCTCACCAGAGGGCCCACATCACCAAGGGGATGGGAACCAGGCAGGAGTGCTCTGAGACCAGTGGGGCCACATCATTGAAAGGTGAGGAACCCAGCTCATGTGGCCTTGAACCAGAAGACCCACATCATAAAGGGGCTCGGAATGAGGCAGGGAGGAGGTGTCTCACAACACAGTGCACATAGAAGCAAAAACGTGAGGAATCCAGCAGTTGGAAGCTCCAAGCAGTTGTCCCAGAGCACCGAGGCTATGGAATCCATGCCAGAGTGAACTCACAGAAGGGGGCCCACATCCTGACACTGTAAGCAACCCAGCTGTTGTGACACCAGAGCAGAAGGCCCAAAACCGCATGTTGATGGGACCCTGGCAGGAGTGCTCTCTCACCACTTAGCACGTATCAGAAAATGTGGGTACCCAGCAGTTAGGGTCTGACACAAGAGGGTACTCATCACCGAGAGGAGAAGGCTCCCAGTACGCTCCAACTTCCTCCAGAGGGCCGACGTCTCCAAGGCGGGGTGTGCCAGCCAGGGAGGTGTGACCTCAGGGCAGAGGGCCAACATTACGGAACTGTGAGGAACCCAACCAGGATGAGACTCTCACCAGAGGGCCCACATCACCAAGGGGGTGGGAACCAGGCAGGAGTGTTCTCACTCCGGTGGGGCCAAATCGTTGAAAAGTGAGGAACCCACCACATATGGCATCAAACCATAAGGCCCACATCAACAATGGGCTCAGAATTAGGCAGGCAGGAAGTGTCTCACAACACACGGCCCATAGAATAAAAAAGGTAAGGAATCCTGCCGTTGGAAGCTCCAAGCAGGTGGCCCAGAGCACCGAGGCTATGGGATGCATGCCGGAGTGAACTCACAGCAGAGGGCCCACATCGTGACACTGTGAGCAACCCAGACGTTGGCACCTCAGAACAGAAGGCCCAAATCCGCATGGGGATGGGAACCCGGCAGGAGTGTCATTGCACCACTGGGTGCACATCAGAAAATTGGGGAGCCCAGCAGTTAGGGCCTGACACCAAAGGGCCCTCATCAATAAGGGGAGGAGGCTCCCAGCACGCTCCAACTGCCACTAGAGGGCCGATGCCGCCAAGGCGGTGTGTGCCAGCCAGGCAGGAGTGACCTGAGAGCAGAGGGCCAAGCTCACGGAAGTGTGAGGAACCCAACCAGGATCAGTCTCTCAGCAGAGCGCCCACATCACCAAGGGGATGCGATGCAGGCCGGACTGTGCCCCAACCAGTGGGGCCACATCATTGAAAGGTGAGTAACCCAGCACATGTGGCCTCAAACCAGAAGAGCCACATCAAAAAGGGGCTTGGGTTGAGTCAGGTAGATGTCTCACAACACAGGGCCCATAGAAGAAAAAAGGTGAGGAATCCAGCAGTTGGAAGCTCCAAGCAAGTGGCCCAGGGCACCGAGGCTATGGAATCCATGCCGGAGTTAACTCACAGCAGAGGCCCCACATCCTGACACTGTGAGCAACCCAGCCGTTGTGACCCCAGAGCAGAAGGCCCACATCCCCATGAGGATTGGAACCTTACAGGAGTGTCCTGGCATCACTGGGTTCACATCAGAAATCATGAAGTACCCAGCAGTTAGAGCCTGATGCAAGAGAGCCCTCATCAACTTGGAGAGGAGGGTACAAGAAGGCTCCAACTGCTACCAGAAGTCCTACGTCACCAAGGCAACGGGAGCAAGCCAGGCAGGAGTTACCTCACAGCAGAGGGCCCACCTCACAGAAGAGTGAGGAACCCAGCCAGGATCAGACTCTCACCAGAGGGCCCACATCACCAAGGGGATGGGATCCAGGCAGGAGTGGCCTCACACCAGTGTGACCAAATCATACAAAGGTGAGGAACCCAGAACATGTGGCCTAAAAAAGAGGACCCACATCTCCAACGGGCTGGGAGTGAGGCAGGCAGAAGGAGCCTCAAAACAGAGGACCCATAGAATAAAAATGGTGAGGAATCCCGCAGTTGGAACCTCCTAGCATGCGTCAAGGAGCAGCGAGGCTATGGGATCCCGGCCGGTGTGAACTCACAACAGAGGGCCCTCATCATGAAACTGAACAACCCAGGGGTTGGGGCCACAGAGCAGAAGGCCCACATTCCCATGTGGTTGGGAACCTGGCAGGAGTGTACTCGCACCACAGGGCACACATCAGAAAATTTTGGGAGCCCAGGAGTTAGGGCCTGACGCCAGAGGGCCCTCATTACCGAGGGGAGGAGACTCCCAGCAGGCACCAAATCCCAACTGAGGGCCCACGTTACCAAGGTCACGTGCGCCAGCCAGGCAGGAGTGACCTCACAGCAGAGGGCCTACGTCACAGAAGGGTGAGGTACCCAGCCAGGATAAGACTCTCACAAGAGGGCCCACATCACCAAGGGCATCGGACCCAGGTAGGAGTGGCCTCACACCAGTGTGGCCAAATCAAAGAAAGGTGAGGAACCCAGAACATGTGGCTTAAACCAGAGGACTCACATCTCCAAGGAGCTCAGAGTAAGGCAGGCAGGACTAGTCTCACAACGCAGGGCCCATAGAATAAAATATGTGAGGATTCCAGCAGTTGGAACCTCCCAGCAGGTGGCTCAGAGCACCCAGTCTATGAGATCCAGGCTGCAGTGAACTCAGAGCAGAGGGCCCACATCATGAAACTTTAAGCAAACCTGCCGTTTGGACATCAGAGCAGAAGTCCCACATCCCCATGGGGATGGGAACCTGGCAGGATTGTCCTCTCACCACTTAGCACGTATCAGAAAATCTGGGTACCCAACAGTTAGGGCCTGACACGAGAGGGTCATCATCACCAAGAGGAGAAGGCTCCCAGCACGCTCCTACTGCCGCCAGAGGGCCGACGTCACGAAGGCGGGGTGTGCCAGCCAGGCAGGAGGGACCTCAGGGCAGAGGGCCAACCTTACGGAACTGTGAGGAACCCAACCAGGATGAGACTCTCACCAGAGGGCCCACATCAACAAGGGGATAGGAACCAGGCAGGAGTGTTCTCACTCCAGTGGGGCCACATCATTGAAAGGCGAGGAACCCACCACATGTGGCCTCAAACCAGAAGACCCACATCAACAAGGGGCTAAGAGTGAGGCAGGCAGGAAGTGTCTCACAACACACGGCCCATAGAAGAAAAAAGGTAAGGAATCCTGCAGTTGGAAACTCCAAGCAGGTGGCCCAGAGCACCAAGTCTATCAGATGCATGTCGGAGTGAACTCACAGCAGAGGGCCCACATCCTGACACTGTGAGCAACCCAGCCGTTGGCACCTTAGAACAGAAGGCCCAAATCCGCATGGGGATGCGAACCTGGCAGGAGTGTCATCGCACCAGTGGGCACACATCAGAAAATGTGGGGAGCCCAGCAGTTAGGGCCTGACGCAAGTGGGCCCTCATCACTGACGGGAGGAGTCTCCCAGTACACTCCAACTGCAACCCGAGGGCCCATGTGGCCAAGGCGACGTGTGCCAGCCAGGCAGGAGTGACCTCACAGCAGAGGGCCCACCTCCCAGAAGTGTGAGGAATCAAGCCAGGATCAGACTCTCCCCAGAGGGCCCATATCAACAAGAGGATGGGAACCGGTCAGTAGTGTCCTCACACCAATGGGGCCACATACCTAAAAGGTGAGGCAACCGGTATATGTGGCCTCAAACCAGAGGACCTACATCACCAAGGGGCTTGGAGTGATGCAGGCAGGAGGAGCCTCACAACACAGGGCCCAAAGTATAAAAAGGGTGCGGAATCCAGCAGTTGGAACCTCCCAGCATTCGGCCCAGAGCACAGAGGCTATGGGATCTAGGACTGAGGGAACTAACACCAGAGAACCAACATCACAAAACTGTGGGCAACCCAGGCGTTGGGACCACAGAGCAGAAGGCCCACAACCCTATGGGGATGGGAACCTTACAGGAGTGCCCTGGCATCACTGGGCTCAGTCAGAAAAGGTGGGGTGCAGAGTAGTTAGAGCCTGACGCAAGAGGGCCCTCATCACCTAGGAGAGGAGGCTCCCAGCAGGCTCCAACTGCCACCAGATGGCCGACGTCACTAAGGCAAGGGGAGCAAGCCAGGCAGGAGTTACCTCACAGAAGAGGGCCCACCTCAATGAAGGGTCAGGAACCCAGCAAGGATCAGACTCTCACCAGAGGGTCCACAACACCAAATGGATGGGATCCAGGCAGGAGTGTCCTCACACCATTGGGGCCACATCATCGAAAGGTGAGGGACCCAACACACGTGGCCTCAAAGCAGAGGACACACATCACCAAGGGGCTGGGAGGGAGGCAGGCAGGAGGAGCCTCAAAACAGAGGGCCCATAGAATAAAAAAGGTGAGGAATCCCGCAGTTGCAACGTCCCAGCAGGCGGCAAGGAACAGCGAGGCTATGGGATCCTGGCCGGTGTGAACTCACAAAAGAGGGCCCTCATCATGAAACTGTGAACAACCCAGCCGTTGTGTCCACAGAGAAGAAGGCCCACATTTCCATGTGGTTGGGAACCTGGCAGGAGTGTACACGGACCACAGGGCACACATATGAAAAGTTTTGGAGCCCAGCAGTTAGGGCCTGACGCCAGAGGGCCCTCATTACCGAAGGGAGGAAACTCCCAGCAGGCACCAAATCCCAACTGAGGGCCCACGTCGCCAAGGTGACGTGTGCCAGCCAGGCAGGAGTGACCTCACAGCAGAGGGCATACGTCACAGAAGGCTGAGGAACCCAGCCAGGATAAGACTCTCACCAGAGGGCCCACATCACCAAGGGGATCGGAACCAGGCAGAAGTATCCTCACACCGGTGTGGCCAAATAATGGAAAGGTGAGGAACCCAGAACATGTGGCCGAATCCAGAGGAACCACATCTCCAAGGGGCTCGGAGTGAGGCAGGCAGGACTAGCCTAACAACACAGGGCCCATAGATTAAAAAATGTGAGGAATCCAGCAGTTGGAACCTCGCAGCATGTGGCCCAGAGCACGGAGTCTATGGGATCCAGTCCGAAGTGAACTCACAGCAGAGGGCCCACATCATGAAACTGTGACCAACACAGCTTTTGGGACCACAGAACAGAAGGCCCACATTCCCATGGGGTTGGGAACCTGGCAGGAATGTACTTGCACCACAGGGCACACATCAGAAAAATTTGGGAGCCCAGGAGTTAGGGCCTGACGCCAGATGGCCCTAATTACCAAGGGGAGCAGTCTCCTAAGAGGCACCAATTCCCAACTGAGGGCACACGTCGCCAAGGTGACGTGTGTCAGCCAAGCAGGAGTAAGCTCACAGCAGATGGCCTACGTCACAGAAGGGGGAGGAACCCAGCCAGGATAAGACTCTCACCAGAGGGCCCACATCACCAAGGGGATCAGAACCAGGCAGGAGTGGCCTCACACCAGTGTGGCGAAATCATAGAAAAGTGAGCAACCCAGAACATATGGCCTAAACCAGAGGACCCACATTAACAAGGGGCTCAGAGTGAGGCAGGCAGGAGGTGTCCCAAACAGAGGGCCCAGAAAATAAAAAAGGTGAGGAATCCCGCAGTTGCAACCTCCCAGCAGGCGGCAAGGAGCAGCGAGGCTATGGGATCCCGGCCGGTGTGAACTCACAACAGAGGGCCCTCATCATGAAAGTGTGAACAACCCAGTCTTTGTGTTCACAGAGAAGAAGGCCCACATTCCCATGGGGTTGGGAAACTGGCAGGAGTGTACTCGCACCACAGGGCACACATCAGAAAATTTTGGGAGCCCAGGAGTTAGGGCCTGACGTAATACGGCCCTAAATACTGAGGGGAGCAGACTCCTAGCAGGGACCAACTCCCAACTGAGGGCCCACGTCGCCAACGTGACGTGAACCAGCCAGGCAGGAGTGACCTCACAGCAGAGGGCCTACGTCAAAGAAGGGTGAGGTACCCAGCCAGGATAAGACTGTCACCAGAGGGCACACATCACCAACGAGATCGGATCCAGGCAGGAGTGGCCTCACACCATTGTGGCCAAATCATAGAAAGGTGAGAAACCCAAAACATGTGGCCTAAACAAGAGGACCAACATCCCCAAGGGGCTCGGAGTGAGGCAGGCAGGACTAGCCTCACAACGCAGGGCCCATAGAATAAAAAATATGAGGAATCCAGCAGTTGGAACCTCCCAGCAGGTGGCCCAGAGCACCCAGTCTATGGTATCCAGGCCGCAGTGAACTCACAGCAGAGGGCCCACATCATGAAACTTTGAGCAACCCAGCCGTTTGGACATCAGAGCAGAAGTCCCACATCCCCATGGGGATGGGAACCTGGCAGGAGTGTCCTCGCACCACTTAGTACGTATCAGAAAATGTGGGTATCCAGCAGTTAGGGCCTGACGCGAGAGGGCCCTCATCACCGAGGGGAGGAGGTTCCCAGCACGCTCCAACTGCCACCAGAGGGCCGACGTCACCAAGGCAGTGTGTGCCAGCCAGGCAGGAGTGACCTCAGAGCAGAGGGCCAAGCTCACGGAAGTGTGAGGAACCCAACCAGGATCAGACTCTCACCAGAGGGCCCACATCACCAAGGGGATGGGAACCAGGCAGGAGTGTTCTGAGACCAGTGGGGCCACATCATTGAAAGTTGAGGAACCCAGCACATGTGGCCTCAAACCAGAAGAGCCACATGAAAAAGGGGTTCTGAGTGAGTCAGGCAGGAGATGTCTCACAGCACAGGGCCCATAGAAGAAAAAAAGTGAGGAATCCAGCAGTTGGAAACTCCTAGCAGGTGGCCCAGTGCACCGAGGCTATGGGATCCATGCCGGAGTGAACTCACAGCAGAGGGCCCACATCCTGACACTGTGAGCAACCCAGCCACTGGGACCTCAGAACAGAAGGTCCAAATGTGCATGGGGATGGGAACCTGGCAGGAGTGTCATCTCACTAGTAGGGCCACATCCCTAAACGGTGAGGCGAATGGCACACGTGGTCTCAAACCAGAAGATCTACATCACAAAGGGGCTCGGTGTGAGGCAGGCAGGAGGAGCCTCACAACACAGGGCCCAAAGTATAAGAAAGGTGAGGAATCCAGCAGCTGGAACCTCCCAGCAGGCGGCCCAGAGCACAGAGGCTATGGGATCTAGGCCTGAGTGAACTAACACCAGAGTGCCAACATAACGAAACTGTGAGCAACCCAGGCGTTGCGACCACAGAGCAGAAGGCCCACATCCCCATGAGGATTGGAACCTTACAGGAGTGTCCGGGCATCACTGGGTACACATCAGAAATCGTGGGGAGCCCAACAGTTAGAGCCTGACGCAAGAGGGTCTGCATCACATTGGAGAGGTGGGTACAAGGAGGTGCCAACTGCCACCAGAAGTCCGACGTCACCAAGGCAAAGGGAGCAAGCCAGGCAGGAGTTACCTCACAGCAGAGGGCCCACCTCACAGAAGAGTGAGGAACCCAGCCAGGATAAGACTCTCACCAGAGGGCCCATATCACAAACGAGATCGGATCCAGGCAGGAGTGGCCTCACAACAGTGTGGCCAAATAATGGAAAGGTGAGGAACCCAGATCATGTGGCCTAAACCAGAGGAACCACATCTCCAAGGTGCTAGGAGTGAGGCAGGCAGGACTAGCCTAACAACACAGAGCCCATAGATTAAAAAATGTGAGGAATCCAGCAGCTGGAACCTCGCA
>NW_021697103.1:0-7053 GCF_005190385.1 Monodon monoceros | reverse complement strand
GCTTCTCCTGTCAACCATAGCAGTAGTAAAAGGAGCAGTGGGCCCATATTGAGCACAGGCAGATTTTCAATCTTTCAAAACTTTAAAAGGGAGAGACTGATGCTCCCTAGTAGCTTGTTGAGGATTATTAGAATCAGGTCTTTCTATGACGGGACAACAGAAAATAGGATCTTCTCCTCGTTTTATTGCTCCTTGTACAGCACGCTGCAAGGGACTGAGCATTTTTACAGATGTATATTTTTGAGGAAGACAGTCCTTATTAACCTGCAGCTTTTTCACTGACTTATCTATCATAGCCATTAGAAAATCATCCTCAGGATATTTCTCTCTTTTATGTTTACAAGCCTCATCTGTTAAGTCAAAATGTTCCTCTTCATCTAAAATATTTAAATTAATTAGCTCTTTCGGTTTAGGAAGTGGCGACACAGTAGCTGATAATACAGCCTCTCCTTCTGTCAGAGGCTTATGTTTTTCTGACTTTACATTCAAATCAACACTATCATGAGAAGCATCTAAACATATTTTTATCAGAGTCCACAAACTATATGTAACAACAGGAGTATGAGTAGGCCCTCGAGACTCATAATAATTTTTTAAATCTTCTCCAACTTTCTGCCAGATTTCTATGTCAACAGAGCCGCCATCAGGAAACCAGGGAGATACACCATGGATATGCTGTAAAAATTCAGTCAAGTGTGAGGTAGAAACTTTATTACCCCGAGCTTTAAGCATCGAAAGTAAAACCTGAGCAAATAATTCACACTCCTTTGAGCCCTTTTGCCCCATCTTATTTTACTTCTGACTATTGCCTTATGCCTCTATTAGTTTCACTTTTACTGGTGGCCACACATATTTTGCATAAGGGTTCTCTTACCTGCACTTTCTTTTTCTTTTAATTGCCTTCACGCTTCAGGTCCCTGTTCGAGTGCCACTTGCCGCGGACCAGCCGGAGAAAGAGGATCTCATCGCCCAGGGTCAGAAGGGAAGGGGTAAGGAACTGAAGTAGTGCCGAAGGATGGGGTCAGAAGGACCAAGACAACTGATGGTTGCAAGGCAAATTTTATTGCGCTACAGTTGCAGATTATATAGACTAGAAATCGGAAGGTTGCCAGATGGTGGTTTACATTATCTACAGACTGTCTCGGCTCAAGGTTAAATTCCCTGGGAGAAAACCCATAAACCCAGAAGCATCAAAAATAACCTGCATGTGCAGGGGGCAGACAGCTTTGCTTGTCTCATTTTACATTCTTTCTGATCTCTGGGCCCTGGTGATTTATCTCCCATGGAATGGAACAAGGAGGGGAACAAGTAGGGACAGTTCCTTCGAGCAGCGGCCGCATGCCTGGCATGTCCTTACCTGCTCTCAAGGCTGACTGCTTCCCACACATATGTTGCCTTGTTTAAGCCTCAAGCCCTCGATCCTTTGTTGAAATACAATAATTTCATTCCTATGGTTTTCAGTACCAAAAACTCCACCTCCAGGAGGGCTAAAGTCTAATTTGTACTCCAAACCAAGTAGCAGTGCAGTTCACTACTACTGAGGCTGAATCCATAAAGACTTCAAGACCACGTCCAGAAGACAAGTTATTATATATAATACCCTAGAAGGTCTGAAACATAATTATCATATACATAGCTGGTCCTTCAGAGCTTTTTACCTATAACATGTTTTTTGATGAAAGCTATTTAATGTACTGGAGATAACTGTGACTTACTGATCAAATATTTGAATACTTATACTTACCTGGGATTTCATTTCTGCTGAAAGAAAAAGGAAGAACAGGACTCACTAAAAAAAAACAAACTTTAGCAATGAAAGTAAAAATCTTAACACACACTATCACTTTTGGAAGCAGCATAGAGGGGCAGTCAACGGTAAAACACTGGTGAAATAGGTCAAAACTCTAGGCCAAAAATCCATTATTATTATCATCAGTGACAGTACCACAACTGTGCCCTTCAGAATTAATAATCGCTCCTAAGAAACTTCATTTGGCATCAGAAGATGTGTTTAAGAGAAACACTCTGGGAGGTTTTGAATCAGACTTGGTTTTTTGTTCGCCAAGTTACAGGAGAATTTTTAAAGTGGGGGGAAGGGAAGAAGGAAACGGACCAGGAAAAGAATTTAAGCCATCATCTATAAACCAACAAAGCACTGATAGGTCCAAACATTATGTCACAAACTAAAATGACTGATATAGGCTCAAGTGGTTTATAAAACCTATAAAAAGACTACACCAGCAAAGTCCCCATTTATCTGTAGAGTTCAGAAACAAAAACAAGGAATATTTTAGCTTAAAACCTTATCTCAAGAGAATCATATACACTTCACATGAATAAAAATACCTGAAACCAAACATTTTTAAAAGCTCCAATACCCAAAATATAAAGAAAAATATTAATCCAGAAGACTCAATCAATCCATGATAATCACAAAATGGCTGGGCAATCTCTATCTCCCTTCCACACTAACCATCCATCCCATGGAAGACCAAGGGAGATCAGACCTTCCAGACTTACCTTCCAGACCTTCCAGACACCTGGATGCTGCAAAATTCTATGGAGACTCCTTGTGGAACAGCAGTTTCCCATCTCTTGTGTCTCTCCCTATCACGATCATGATCATGCAGGAAGCAAGTCTGGCTGTGCTATTTCTTATCATTGTCTGTCACCCATCTGCAACATGGTATTGTACGGATAAGGAAAAAGTAGTTCCCTTTCCCCCAGGAGGTTGAGGCTCAGGTACAGGGTAATTCTCCTGTGCACACAGTCATTATTTAGGCCGATTCAGTGACTTCAACAGGCTTAATCATGTGATCAGGTTTGTTGCCAGCTGCGTAATGCTCCCACATCTGTAGATAGAGCCGCTCTAGGTCCATTGTGTACTGTTTGGTGTTGAACAGAGGGCTAGATGTTCTCTGCTTCCAGACTTTGCCACGAATTTTCTTCAGGTATTCTAGATCAGTTCCCAGTTTCACAGCAATGTCTTCATATTCTTGACTATTTTTAGCAATAAGCTCAAGACAGCCTAAACAAGTGAGCTGGGAAGCTGCAACTCGGGAAGCAAGAGTCTCTCCTGGCATAGTCACCATGGGTGTCCCTGACCAAAGGACATCCATCCCTGTGGTGTGTCCATTACAGAGTGGAGTGTCCAAGCAGACATCAGCCAGCTGGCCTCGCCGAACATGTTCCTCTTTAGGAGCAACAGGTGAAAAAATGATACGGTTCTGGGGAAGGCCCATATTTTGTGCGTACTGTTGAATATTAGGTTCTCCTACTGCTGGAAAACGCAACAGCCACAGTACACTATTGGGAACACGCTTCAGAATATTTGCCCACATCTGCAAAGTAGATGGGTCAATTTTATATAACTGATTGAAGTTACAGTACACAATGGCATCTTCCGGTAACCCGTACTGAGAACGTGTGGTTACAATAATGGTACGGGGAACCTCCTCTCCAGTGGCAGCCTTAATGTTGATCTGGGTAGTTGCCAGTCCATTGCTAAGACTGAATCCGTTAATTGTTATCTGAATTTGTCCTCTGTTAATCATTTCAATAACTGCCTCTGCAATAGTATTCATAGGAATGACAGGCATATTAAGAGCTGTATTACTGCTGTCTGCGGTGTCTCCTCCATCAGGACATTTCATCTTGACAATCTGCACATCTGGGAGACTATCAAGAAATGCTTTGAGGTCGATGCCATTCAGCACAATCCGATTGTCATAAATGTGCCCATTGGACTTAAAATCGATGACTGCTTTCTTCTTCAGGTGAGGGAACATATTAGCATGATCACCAATAAAGAAAGTATGGGGCATATAAGCCAGTTTCTCAGAATACTGCTCAGCAACTTCAGCAGGTGAAGTTTCCTGATCAGTGATGATATAATCCATGAAAAGCACGCCACTGGTCCCAGGGTAGCCCAGCCACATTGCCTGAATAGGAGCTGGCCTGAGAGCAAAGAGTTCATTTCGAGCACCCCTGGTATAACCATTCATATTTACAAGGATGTGTATACCATCTTGATGGATGCGATCAGCTGCTTTCCCATTGCATGGAATCTGAGAAAGATCAATGAAATGATGGGCTTCTGCCATCACCTTCGCTCGGAAGTTTGTGCCATCATCTGGGCTCAGGGCATAACAGAAGACCTCAAATTTATCAGGATTGTGCGTGCCTGGAATAGACTGCATAAGATGAGAGGTAGGATGATTCCCAAAGTCAGAACTCACGTATCCTACACGCAGTCGACCATCACTGAGCTTCAAGTCTTTTGGATGTTCGTACGGTGGTTTATGAAGGACACTGATCTCATCCAAGCAGAGGTTCCCATGGCTCTCAGCAATAGCCTTCCTGAAGCCATGAGAAAGAGGATAGAGCATACTATGATGAGGCTGCACAGAAGGCAACCTATTCTTCTCCAGCTGGTCAGCCACAATGCTGACCAACTTCTTCATTCGCTCATCATAGTCTGTCCAATCACAGACAATCTGCAGGCAATGAGCCAAATCACAATAAGCGTCAGGAAAGTCAGGTTCAAGCTTCAGAGCAGTGCGATAAGAAGCAATTGCTTCTGGAATATTCCCTGAATACTTGTGAATGGAAGCCAGATTGCTGTGGGCATCCGCAAGTGCAGGGTTAATCTGAATGGCACGAGTATAACACTGCAAGGCTCCCTGAACATCCTGCATCTCCTTTAGAGTGTTTCCCATGTTACAGTAGGCATCAGCAAAGGTAGGACTGATTCGAACAGCCTCCTTATAATGCATCAGAGCTTCCTGCAGTTTCCCCTGCTGCTCCAATACACTTGCTAAATTTGAATGGGCAACAGCAAACTCTGGGAAGACTTCTAATGCTTTACGATACAAGCGAACTGCCTCTTCAATGTTTCCCTGGTCTCCTTTGATATTGGCCAGGTTATTCAGAGAGTCTGCATGGGTGGGGCACAGCCGCAGAGCTGTATTATAACAATCTTCTGCTTCGGCAACACGGCCCTTCTCTTCCAGAGCGTTGGCTAGGTTGCAGTAAGCATCAGGGAAATGTGGTTGCAATTCAATAGCTCGCCTGTAGGTGTCTATTGCCAGATCCATCAGGCCTTGCTCATAGTATACACCAGCCAGGTTGGCACGTACCACTGCATGATTTGGGCTCAAGCTTAGGGCACAAAGGTAAGCTGCCACAGCTCTGTCAAAAATCCGTGCCTCTTTCAAGACATTTCCTAAATTGATATAAGCATCCAGAAAATTGGGGTCAAGGGTGACAGCCTTTTCAAAGTGATGAATTGCAAGCCAAATCTCCCCTTGTGCATTGAAAACACAGCCAAGATTACTCCAAGCTACTGCAAAGTTCGGTTGCGTCTCCACTGCTTTCAAATAACATGCCTTGGCTCCTTCCAAGCGACCCAGGGCTTTGAGCAGGTTCCCCAGGTCACTGCGAACACAGTACAAATCAGGATTGCACTGAAGAGCAGAGACGTAAGCTTGTACTGCCCCTTGCATGTCGCCTGCTGCTACCAAAGCGGCTGCCAGGTTAATATAACCATCGATGAAATCTGGTTTGAGATGCAATGCATGCCGGTAATGCTCCATTGCTTCCTGCAACTGCCCTCTTTCCTTGTACACATTCCCCAAATTCGAATAGGCTTCTGCCAGAAGAGGGCTCTGTTTAATTGCCAGAGTACTAAAGTGGGCAGATCTGTCCAGCCTTCGACACTGGAAGTGTAGAGATGAAAGTAATAAAAGTACTCCAGTATTGTCTGGCTCTTGTCTCCACAGCTGCATGCAGTGTCTCTCAGCTGCCTCAAAATCTCCTGCCTGATATTCTCGATGTGCCAACTCAGCTAACCCTTGGAAGGAAAGCATACGTTTCGTTGGTTCTGTGCTGTCGGCCACGTTGCCCACAGAAGACGCCATCTGGAGCTTCTGGAGAGAGTGAGAAAAGGGGGTAGTTGAGTCCCGCTGCCGCCACTACTGGCAAGAATGTTTCTAGAGGTAGCAAATACGAGGGCAGCAGCCGTACCACTGCTTTGGCAGGCTTAAGCGGCGGCAACAGTTACAGGCACCGAACCTTAGGAACTCTGGTTGGCCATCTACCTCTCACGCTCTTGAAATCTTAATTCTTAACCCTGCCCTCTTCCACCATTTTTCTCCTAATCAGGGAATAAAAATTACCTATACACTTGCCTTAGAAGAAATCAAAAGTCAGTAGTCCAAACACTTTTTAAATTTTTGTTTTCTGTCCAGTTGGAAAGGAAATACATGATTGACTTTACTTCATCATTCATATAGTCAATGTGGAAAACATTAGGGCCGTGCATTTCAATACAGTAAGATCAGAAAATTTTAAATTGGCCTTCCCAAACCACTCATAAGTAACCAACGTTGTATATAATGCTAAAATCTTAGAGACTTGAGTTTGATATTTTAAAAGTTCTGAAAGGATTAGCTAATTTCTCCTCATCATATTTCTCATGCCTCAAACCTGAGTATTACTTTTTTAAACATAAATCTATTTATCTTTATTTATTTTTATTTTGGCTGCGTTGGGTCTTCAATGCTGCGTGCAGACTTTCTCTAGTTGCGGCGAGCGGGGGCTACTCTTTGTTGCGGTGCCCGGGCTTCTCATCACAGCAGCTTCTATTGCTGTTCCACAACTCTATGGGTTCCTCTTTAGGTCCTATGAAGAACCCTAGAAATTAGTTCATGGAATTATAAGTTTTTGCAAAATTGTCAAAAGTGAGATATTTTAACTTCCATCAGGTAAGACCAGCGTCTCTTTCTTTGCCAATTTTCCTTCTATCATATTCCGCTATGTTGGATCATATTGGAACGGCCACAGGCTTTTTCGAAATCTGGCTAAGGAGATTTTCTTTTTTCTGTGGTACGCGGGCCTCTCACTGTTGTGGCCTCTCCCGTTGTGGAGCACAGGCTCTGGACGCACAGGCTCAGCGGCCATGGCTCACGGGCCTAGCCGCTCCGCGGCATGTGGGATCTTCCCGGACCGGGACACGAACCCGTGTCCCCTGCGTCGGCAGGTGGACTCTCAACC
>NW_021697102.1:749-1093 GCF_005190385.1 Monodon monoceros | reverse complement strand
GACATTGCCTGCTCTTGACAGGCCTGTAAACCCTGTAAGAATGCTTCGGGGAAAATTATGAGTCTGCTCTGTCTAAACCAGGTGCTTGCATGGCCGCGGTTGAGGTCCGCCTGGCAAGCTCTAGAGCTGAAGGGAATCTCAACGTGTAAACTTGCCTCCAAGCTAGGCCCCTAGTAGCCGTGCAGAAAGGGAGGCAGGCAGCTGTTTCCATGAGTTCTTAGTCCCTTCCATGCTTTATTTTAAAGGAAGTAGACTTTTGAGGACTACTAGGCCTCTCGGGTATGCATCACTTTCCCTCCAAGTTCACTGAATACCTGCAGACCCCTGTGGGCCGGCTTGGCCAC
>NW_021697102.1:0-649 GCF_005190385.1 Monodon monoceros | reverse complement strand
TGCTTCGGGGAAAATTATGAGTCTGCTCTGTCTAAACCAGGTGCTGCCATGGCCGCGGTTGAGGTCCGCCTGGCAAGCTCTAGAGCTGAAGGGAATCTCCACGTGTAAACTTGCCTCCAGGCTAGGCCCCTAGTAGCCGTGCAGAAAGGGAGGCAGGCAGCTGTTTCCATGAGTTCTTAGTCCCTTCCATGCTTTATTTTAAAGGAAGTAGACTTTTGAGGACTCCTAGGCCTGTCGGGTATGCATCACTTTCCCTCCAAGTTCACTGAATACCTGCAGACCCCTGTGGGCGGGGTGGGCCACTTCGAGACCCATTGGTTTATCCCTCGGAGGCCCTCTGTGCGTGCCCAGTGACGGGCAACACGCTGTACGTCCCTTGAGGAGAGCTACATTTCCAGAGTCCTCAAAGAGCCTCAGGACAACATTTCTGGTGAGTCCGACTTTGTCATGACCCTTGTGGGAGCCGCCATGAGAGAACACTGGGCTTTGAGTACTTCGAGGACCTCGTACCTGAAGTCACTCTGCTCGAGGAGAAAGTCAGCATCTGACCATGCTGTGTCGCTAACGGCACACCCAGCATGAACAGATGCCTGGCCGTAACGCCCTGATTTGCCGTGCAGAAGCGGAGGCGTGCAGCAGTTTCCATGAG
>NW_021697101.1:0-2212 GCF_005190385.1 Monodon monoceros | reverse complement strand
CCTGGCAGGGCTCCCTCTGGAAAGGTGTGAGCCAAGACAATTTAGCCATCATGGGGCTGCCCAAAATAATAATTGAAAGGAGGTTGTGCTGTTGGCATCTGTCATAGGCCATCTGGGACAGCATCAAAGGCAGAAGTATCGAAATTATATATTTCTAACTTTTTATTCAAGTAGGAAACACACAAAATTGTACATCTATCAAAAATGTACAACTCAATAAATTTTCTAGAACACCTGTGTAACTGGTGTTCAGATCAAGAAACAGAAACTTAACAGCCTACCTGAAGACCCCTCATGCTCCCCTCCATCACTTGCCCCCAGCCCTCAGCAAGGAACCATACATTGACCTCTTACGCCACAGAATAGTTGTGCCTGGATTTGTTTTGTTTGTGTCACGTGTGCCTGGTTTGAATGTACTCATTTGTGTCCAGCTTCTCCCTCTCGATATCATGTCTGTTCATCCACGGTTGCTTGTACTTGTATTGAATAGTTTGTTCAGTCTTGCTATATAGTATTCTATCGCATGAGTATACAAGTTGTTTATCCACCCTTTTTTGGGAGAGATTTGGATTCTTTCCGGTTTGGGACTATTAAGAATAGTGCTACTGTGATCATTTTAGCATATGTCGTTTTGGTGAGCACATAGCCGTGTTTCTGTTGGGCATACACCCAGGAGTGGAATTGCTGGGTCACGGGTATGTCTCTATCTAGCTGTAGCAGGTGCTGCCAGTTTTCGAAAGTTTTGTACCCATTTACATTCCCTCTGGCGGTGTGTGACCATCCAGTTTGCCCCACATCCTCACCAACCCTTCACCGATGGTTGGCGACAAGGCGAGTCATCACCCCTTGTGCTCACCCACACAGGTGGGGTCCAGGGAAGCCAACCCCATTCCCAACCCCATCTGGAGGCTTCCTCATTCAGTTAATCTTTCTCCATTTTCTAACTGCTCCCTGCAGATGTGAATGAGTGTGGATTAAAACCCCAGCCATGCCAACACAGGTGTGTGAATACACATGGCAGCTACAAGTGCTTTTGCCTCAGCGGCCATATGCTCATGCCGGATGCCACGTGTTCCAGTAAGTTTCAGCAGCCAGCCTGCTCTCTCTCAGTCAACCCGGAAGCTTGACTTTTGCTGTTTGATGCTTGGGGAAAAGCTGACTTGCTTCATTGGGAGGAATATACCCCAAAGACTCTAACATCACCCCAGGCTAAGACATCTTTGAGTGCTTATTTTATTTTATTTATTTTAATTTTTATTTTTTTGCTGCACCACGCAACCTGTGGAATTCTGAGACCAGTGATCAAACCCACGCCCCCTGTAGTGGAAGCGCGGAGTCTTAACCACTGGACCGCCAGGGAAGACTGAGCACTTATTTTATTTTTAATTCTGGTAAAATACATACATTGTGAGCATTTTAAGGTGTACAGTTCAGTGGCATTTCGTACATTCACAATGTTGTACAAACTATCACCACTATCCAGAACATCTTCATCACCCCAAAAGGAAACCCCATCCTCATTAGCAGTCACCGTCCACTCATCTTGCCCCCAGGCCCTGGTAACCACTAATCTGCTTTCTTTCTCTATGGGTGTACCTCTGCTGGCCACTTAGTTTTTAAATAAAAAGACCAACTGAGGAGAAAAATAAATTATATATCTCTCTATATGCATGGACATATTGGGTTTCTTCATGAAAATAAGCATACTGAAGAAAATAAATATATTGGGTTATTTTAACATCTTTATTGGAGTATAATTCCTTTACAATGGTGTGCTAGCTTCTGCTTTACAACAAAATGAATCAGTTATACATATACATATGTTCCCATATCTCTTCCGTCTTGTATCTCCCTCCCTCCCACCCTTCCTATCCCACCCCTCCAGGCGGCCACAAAGCACCGAGCTGATCTCCCTGTGCTATGCGGCTGCATCGCACTAGCTATCTATTTTACGTTTGGTAGTGTATATATGTCCATGCCACTCTCTCACTTTGTCACAGCTTACCCTTTCCCCTCCCCATATGCTCAAGTCCATTCTCTAGTAGGCCTGTGTCTTTATTCCTGTTTTACCCCTAAGTATTTCATGACATTTTTTTCTTAAATTCCATATATATGTGTTAGCATACAGTATTTGTCTCTCTCTTTCTGACTTATTTCACTCTGTATGACAGACTCTAGGTCTACCCACCTCATTACAAATAACTCAATTTTG
>NW_021697100.1:0-1853 GCF_005190385.1 Monodon monoceros | reverse complement strand
TTCCTCTAAGAGTTTGATAGTGTCTGGCCTTACATTTAGGTCTTTAATCCATTTTGAGCTTATTTTTCTGTATGGTGTTAAGGAGTGATCTAATCTCATACTTTTACATGTACCTGTCCAGTTTTCCCAGCACCACTTATTAAAGAGGCTGTCCTTTCTCCACTGTGTATTCCTGCCTCCTTTATCACAGATAAGGTGACCATAGTGTGTGGGTTTATCTCTGGGCTGTCTATCCTGTTCCATTGATCTATCTTTCTGTTTTTGTGCCAGTACCATACTGTCTTGATTACTGTAGCTTTGTAGTATAGCCTGAAGTCAGGGATCCTGATTCCTCCAGCTCCGTTTTTCTTTCTCAAGATTGCTTTGGCTATTCGGGGTCTTTTGTGTTTCCATACAAATTGTGAAATTTTTTGTTCTAGTTCTGTGAAAAATGCCAGTGATAGTTTCATAGGGATTGCACTGAATCTGTAGATTGCTTTGGGTAGTAGAGTCATTTTCACAATGTTGATTCTTCCAATCCAAGAACATGGTATATCTCTCCATCTATTTGTATCAACTTTAATTTCTTTCATCAGTGTCTTATAATTTTCTGCATACAGGTCTTTGTCTCCTTAGGTAGGTTTATTCCTAGATACTTTATTCTTTTTGTTGCAATGGTAAATGGGAGTGTTTTCTTAATTACACTTTCAGATTTTTCATCATGAGTGTATAGGAATGCTAGAAATTTCTGTGCATTTATTTTTTATCCTGCTACTTTACCAAATTCATTGATTAGCTCTAGTAGTTTTCTGGTAGCATCTTTAGGATTCTCTATGTATAGTATCATGTCATCTACAAACAGTGACAGCTTTACTTCTTCTTTTCCGATTTGGATTCCTTTTATTTCTTTTTCTTCTCTGATTACTGTGGCTAAAACTTCCAAAACTATGTTGAATAATAGTGGTGAGAGTGGGCACCCTTTTCTTATTCCTGATCTTAGTGGAAATGGTTTCAGTTTTACACCATTGAGGATGATTATGTTTTCACCACATTGAGACCTTTATTTTGTTGAGGAAAGTTCCCTCTATGCCTACTTTCTGGAGGGTTTTAATCATGAATGGGTGTTGAATTTTGTCAAAAGCTTTCTCTGCATCTATTGAGATGATCATATGGTTTTTCTCCTTCCATTTGTTAATATGGTGTATCATATTGATTGATTTGCGTATATTGAAGAATCCTTGCATTCTTGGGATAAAGCCCACTTGATCATGGTGTATGATCCTTTCAGTGTGCTGTTGGATTCTGTTTGCTAGTATTTTGTTGAGGATTTTTGCATCTATGGTTCATCAGTGACATTGGCCTGTAATTTTCTTTCTTTGTGACATCTTTGTCTGGTTTTGGTATCAGGGTAATGGTGGCCTCGTAGAATGAGTTTGGGAGTGTTCCTCCCTCTGCTATATTTTGGAAGAGTTTGAGATAGGTGTTAGCTCTTCTCTGAATGTTTGATAGAGTTCGCTTGTGAAGCCATCTGGTCCTGGGCTTTTGTTTGTTGGAAGATTTTAAATCACAGTTTCAATTTCAGTGCTTGTGATTGGTCTGTTCATATTTTCCCTTTCTTCCTGGTTCAGTCTGAGAAGGTTGTGCATTTCCAAGAATTTGTCCATTTCTTCCAGGTTGTCCATTTTATTGGCATAGAGTTGCTTATAGTAATCTCTCATGATCCTTTGTATTTCTGTAAGTGGTGCTGGGAAAACTGGACAGGTACATGTAAAAGTATGAAATTAGAACACTCCCTAACACCATACACAAAAATAAACTCAAAATGGGTTAAAGACCTAAATGTAAGGCCAGACACTATCAAACTCTTAGAGGAA
>NW_021697099.1:0-1004 GCF_005190385.1 Monodon monoceros | reverse complement strand
GGAACTTTCTTGTCTCTAATCTTGAGACTGTTTCATGGAGTCAGGCTTGTCTGTCTTTCCCCATCTTTCTTTGGAAGAGCTGCACAGAAATATTTCTCCATGACACCTTTATTGGAAGATTAGGTTAATACTTTCTGTTAATAGTTGTCAAGTTTTTAATCGTTTAATGACCTAAATAATTTTTACTGTTGAACTTTAAATCTGCTTTCCACCATCAGATGGATTTCCAATTCCTCTCATCCTAACAATCTCTCCAGTCCTGTCTGATGCAATGCCTTTCACTTGAATAGTATGAGTCATGTTGATATTCGGAAATTGATGTCCATACAGCACTGCAGTCATTCTCTCTCCTCAGAGGACCTTTGGAAATGTCGGGACACAGGCTGGGCTGTAAAATATGGGCTGTGTTTCCTGTACCTTTTTATCTAGTGTGGAGATTGAAAATAGATAATTAGATAAAACAGAGAGATAGATAAAAGGGAACAGAAACAAGTATATCCTAATCATATGGAAAATAACCATAAAAACTGACTACATAACCCATTTTTAGGGAGTGGTAAAGGCTCGAAGGTGTAAAGATGATACAAGCCCCCGTATGAAGTTATTTGTATTAACATAAATATTTTTAAAACTTTTGTAAATACTTTTCTAGCTCACTCCTCAATCACTTGGTGAGTGTCTGGTTTTCTCTCTAAGAAAACGACAAATATATTCCAGTTGGCGGCTATTGGCATCCCTCCAGCAAGCGGATGAGGGGCCTTTTGCTCTACATCATCCCCAGTATTTAATTTTTTTATTATTTTGTGCTTTAACTGTTGTAATAAGTGAGTAGCAGTATTTCATTGTCGTGTTATTTTATGTTTCCTTAATGAAGACTCCTTTTAAAACCTTTATCTCTTCTATGTGTAAGTATCTTCAGATCACTGGCACAGTGTACATTATCTTCATTATTTGTTTCTGTTGTTGAGCTGTTAATTTGCTGTATATTCATGATACAAGTCCAT
>NW_021697098.1:0-3959 GCF_005190385.1 Monodon monoceros | reverse complement strand
AATAATTTTGGGAAGGTTCATGAAAGCAAAACAGTGTAATAAATGAGTGATAACATGTTTAGTAGCTCCTCCGGTCTGTGCTGTAGCACAGAGGAAATCAGAATAAGTATTGATAGTGACATGAACAAACTGTAATTTCCCAAAAGACGGGATATGAGTAACATCCATTTGCCATAAATGTCTAGGTAATAATCCACGAGGATTAACAACATAATGTGGAACAGGAAGGTGAGGTAAGCATTGTGGGCATTGCTTAACAATTTGTCGGGCGGCTTCACGAGTAAGGGAAAATTGTGTGTGTAATGTAGCCGTCGACTGACGGTGTAGAGCGTGTAACGGCTGTGCTGCTTGTGAAGCAGTTTGATCATAACTTACCGTAATATGAGGGTGTCCAGGACATGGACCATGAGTATCAACAGTATGAAGATAATGAATGCAGTACATTAGCCATTCTTGATAGCATGACGAACGGAAAGGAGGAGTACAGTAAATTGGGACATGTCCTGCTTTAGGGAAAAGAGATTGAGGAGGAGGAGTAACTTCAACTCTATTCTTGGGAGGAAGATGTACAGGATAAAGATCACGTTTAGATCGAGTTAAAACATCTGCAGTCGCATTAAGTTTAGTCAATGGACCAGGCAAGTTAGAATGAGCACGGATATACAGACCTGCAACAGGACCATCATGGGAACGAATAAGCTGTTGAAGCAAACGAAAAGAGGATGATAATTCAGGGTTATTAGTATGTCCTATGGTCGCAGTCTCCAGAAGAAATCATAAGCTAATAAGATATTTACTATCAGAAAACAAATTAAAAGATATAGAAGGCAAATGTTTAAAAGCCATAATGACAGCATACAGTTCAACACGTTGAGCTGAAGTCAAGGAAGTTTCTTTAATGAGGTTTGTTCCGTCGTCAATGATTACAGTAGCCACTCCTGAAGAAGAACCGTCCGTAAAAACCAAAGGTACATGAGGAACAGGCTGTTGCCTAATTATAGAAGGAAAGATATGAGTTAAGTTTGCTGAATTGGATCAATTTATCAGCAGGGTAATGGCATTCCAAGGTACCTGAAAATGCTGCAAGAGCAAGACCCCATTCATTACTATGTTGAAAAAGCCAATTTTGTTGACTAACTGAATAAGGGATAATAATTTGAGAAGGTTCTATACTTATAGGTTGTAAGCATCTAGTTCTACCTTGCATTATTAAATTACTAATAAGTTCATAATAAGGGTTAATAACTTTAGAGGGTGTAGTTTTCATATGAATCTATTCAATAATTCCAACAGTTTGCCATAAGACGGCAGTAGGCACACGAGGAGTGGGACAAATTATTAAGAAAATTGGAAGGTGAGTATGAATTCTAGTTAATTGTGTAGAACTGATAGATCTATTGACTATTTGTAAAGCTTGAAATCCTTCTGGAGTCATAGAGCGTGAAGAAGAAGGATCTGAGTCACCTTTAAGAATATCAAACAAAGGCTGTAATTGAGCAGTAATAAGTTTTAAGGAAGGCCTTAGCCAATTAACATCTCCAACTAATTTTTGAAAACCATTTAATGTTTTTAAATTATCAACTCGAATTTGCAGTCTTTGAGGCCTAATAGTAGTGTTATCAATGTATTTTCCCAAATATAAAAATGGAGATTGTCTTTGAATTTTTTTTGAGGCAACGACCAAGCCAAATGATTGTAAGGACTGTTGTAAAAATTGAAAAGCAGTCTCTAATAAAGAAATATTATCAGTGGCTAAAAGTATATCATCCATATAATGTATGAGATATAACGATGGAAACCTTTTTCTCACAGGAGTCAAGGCCTGAGCCACATATTTTTGGCATAATGTAGAACTATTTGCCATGCCCTGAGGCAATACTTTCCATTGAAATCTCCTCATGGCTTCCTTAAAATTTAAGGAAGGCAAGCTAAAAGCAAAATGTTTTCTATCTTCAGGAAACAAAGGAATAGTGAAAAAACAATCTTTTAAATCTATAACTAAAAGATGATAATTGTGTGGTATGGCTGTTGGAGAGGGTAGGCCTGGTTGAAGAGTTCCCATTATTAGCATAGTTTTATTAACAGCTCTTAGATCCTGTAATAACCTATATTTTCCAGATTTTTTCTTGATAATAAAAATAGGAGTATTCCAAGGACTACTGGAAATTTCTAAATGCCCTAATTGTTCCAGTACTAATTGTTCTGCAGCTTCTAATTTCTCCTTTGTGAGGGGCCATTGGTCCACCCATACAGGGTCATCAGTCAGCCAAGTAATTGGATCAGCAGTGAGTGGAGGAGAATCCAAGGCCCCTAAGAAAAACCCAAACCTAGTCTATCATTTTTTAATTTTCACATCAATAGGATAGACAGTTCCTTGTTGATTTGTTCCCAGCCCTTTTGTGGGAAGAAATCCTTGATCCAACATCATATTAGAGACTTGAGAGTGTGGACTATAAAGTAATACTCCCATTTCTTTTAATATATCTTGGCCCCAGAGGTTTAAAGGTAGCCCAGGCAAAACATAAGCCTGGAAGTATCCTGAATGGCCCTCACTATCTTGCCATAATAAAAACTGACTACTTTGCATAGGAGAAGAACTTTGTCCTATTACGTGAAGTTCTGTAATAGTAGGACTAATGGGCCAATGTTTAGGCCAGTGTATCTGCGTCATAACAGAGACATCAGCTCCAGTGTCTAACAAACCTGAAAAAACCTTTCCATTAATGGTTCATTTCATTTCTGGACGTTCTTTCCCTATCTTCTGAATCCAGTAGGCAGCATTAGACGATCCAAAAGCCTTTGTTTCTCTCTTTTGATGTTGTCAAATTTGTCCATGAGGTACAAAGGGCAAAAGTAGCAATTGTGCAATTTTATCACCAGGAGAAATAGTTATTATATTTTTAATAGTTTGTGCCATGACTTTTATTTCTCCTTCGTAGTCAGAATCTGTGACTCCTGGCACAACAGTTAAACCTTTCATGGTGACACTACTTCTTCCCAATAATAGTCCCATCAAACCCTTGGGTAAAGGTCCACAGATGCCCGTAGAGAGGGCCTGAGGACCCATTTCAGGAGTTAATACATATCGGGCGGAGGTACTGAGCTCCAGTCCTGCGCTTCCCGGTGTTGCTCTGGAGAGCGAGGATATTGTATATTTTTGTTTTTGGTTAATGTCTGATTGATAACTTGAGGAGGATACACAGACATTGCCCTTATTATTTGTTGGGGCCGGGGAAGGCCCCGGGAGGAGTTCCCCGACAATGGTGGCCCATCCTTGTGGGCCACTGAGCAACCATCTTGTGCCCAATGTTTTCCCCTATTGCATTTAGGGCATAAACCAGGGATTTTCTGACCATCTGGAGGTTTTTGAGTAAGGAAGGAAGGACTAGGGTTAGAATTAAAAGATCTACATTCTCTAGCAAAATGACCTGCCTTTCCGCATTTAAAACAAGTCTTTGTTTTCTTTTGACTGTTTTTAAACCCCACTTTAGTTAATGCTGCAGCCACAGCAGCACCCTGTATGTAAGTAGCCCAATGTCTGCACAAAGGCGAATATAATCCTCCAGTGTTCCCCGTTTTCTCCAAGGTCGAATCGCAGCCTGACATGCATTATTAGCATTCTCAAAAGCAAGCTGCTCTACTACAATTGTACCAGTGAGTCCGTCCACAATGAGTCTCGCCACCGCCTGTGACAATCTATCTACCAAATCAGCATATGGTTCATCAGGTCCCTGTCTAATTGTTGAAAGATCCTCAGTTTTGTGTGTAGAAGGTCATTTCCTCCAGGCTTGTAATGCCAAATGATTTATTTGAGGATAAGCAACAAAGGGATAAGTTAATTGATCTTGTAAAGAAAGATATTGTCCTTCCCCAATCAGCATATGATAATCAACTGGAACATTATGGGCAGCATTCTTTTCTGCTTGTTCAGCAGCCCGTTCATAAAAATCAAACTTCCA
>NW_021697097.1:0-3330 GCF_005190385.1 Monodon monoceros | reverse complement strand
GATGGTCAGGACTGCACTGCAAACGTCTCAGGTCTTCAGTCAGAGCCGCATGACAATTTCTTATTTTATGATCCAACGTAACATACACTTCAGTAAAAAGAAAACAGCAAAGTCAAAGAACAGAGTTTTAAAGTTCTGAGGGACGGACAAGTGTGGCGGTATTGTGGCAGAGGTCTAGCAACCAAATCTCTGGAACAAAGCAAAGCTGGTTTGTCTTATTTGCTGGGAATATTCCAGCCCACCATGACCATTTTCAAGGTGCCAGCCATTTAGTAATTGCTCCTAAAATTCTGGAACTTGTAACAATTCGCTCCCATGAGTGTGTCAGTACGAGCTAGCTCCAGAACACCCCTTTACCAAAGGTGACTAGACAGAGTGTGTCACTGGGAATCCAGAGAAAGAACAGGAAGGGCTTCTTGTCTATGTAAAGAGCCAGAAAATCTCTAATCGTACAACTAGATGAAGGAAAATTTTGAGAATACATAAAGATGTGGGATATCAGCCTCTGGCTTATTTTTACTAACTAACTCCTCAAAAACTGGGGAGTTCATTCATAGATGTCAAGAAAATAGCAAAAAAACAACAAAACAAAAAAAAGAAAATAGCAAAATGGCCCTTAATTCACTTAAGTCCTCTCATTAATCCACTCTCACAAAATAAAATAGTAATAAATATACATTATACTTTAAATATGATATTGTTTTTCTTTTTAGTCCTAAATAGTGATCACATTGCTTAACATTTAAGCAAGCAAAAATAAAATAAACCAAAAACCCATCTGTGCCTTTTTTTAGAAGTGATTTCTCTCTTAGGTTTTCTAATGGAGCCACCACTGAATCAGAATCCAACTCATCCCATCTCAGGCCTGCTTATCCTTTGTCTGCTAGGCTCACCCTTCAGTTGCATTTGTCTTAAGGGGCCCTCTATGCAAAAAATCATGGGTTCAGTTTGTTTTGTGGTTGTACTTGTTGTATATACAAATACTTTTAAGCTTTTTAAAAGTCTTGTGATTTTTCAAATGTAATTATTACATTCAATATTCAGATAAACATTTAAATAACAACATTAAGGTGATTCTAAGAATCTGAATATCCGCATATAACCACAGTTAACTACAAGATGAAATACACTGAATGGATATGCAGTTTTATAGGGCAGAGTGTTCTTTTTTTTAAATTTTAACTCACCACAAGTAACTATATAAGAAACTGTCATATGCGATTGATTGTTTGTGACAGGCTTCAGTTAGCTTTCTGACTGATAATTAACAATAAATTATAAAGTTAGTTATAAAGCAGTGCCTGCTTCCCTGTTCTCTGCAAAGAACAGACAGAGCAATGAAGAGAGATCAGCAGCATGTATCTAGTCGTGAAGGAAATATTACTGCCTTCACCCAGAGAGCTGCCTCTTACCTCGGAAGTTGTTAAGCCTTTCCAACATCCCAGTGATGGCCCATGTACTGAGCTGTGGGTCCATAGGCTGAGGAATGTACAGCTGCATTAACTGACTCCTGTAAAAAAAAAAAAAGACCCACTTACTAACAGGCCCAAAGGTACCATTAGCAGTCCACTGATGGGGCTGCATCAGAATCCTCATAATTAGGTATGAAGGGTGTGAATTTAACTCCTCAGATGGAGGAACACTACAGTTGCTATTATATTTTACAATCTGTTTCCCTGCTCTCAGCATATCAATCTTAGTAGAATATGTCACCTCAATCATAATTGTGTCTGTTTCCTCTCTTCTAGCTTCCCTAGGGGATCCACACAGCAATTCTCATTTAATTCCTGAAATCTAATAGGTGGCAAATAGTTAGAATTTGCCATCTGATACATATGGATCCTCAGCACTATCGTATGTTCTTTCTTGATGATTCTACCTCCCTCCTCGTCTCAGCATCCGTCTACCTGCTGCCTCTCTGAGCTTATCTGCCTTTCCCATAGATGACCAGGAATAATCCTCAAATATCGATAATTAGAATTTGGAAATTAGGGGGGCAGCAAAAATAGTTGTCTCTTTGCAACTTCTACAGTAAGGCTTGCAACTGAAACTACACTCCCCTTAACCCTACTTTCACCTAAGGGTAGACTATATAAAACCTGGCAGACTTTTAGAGAAGGAAGGAATAAACGCAGACAGAAAGAAACTTCTCTTTAAAAAGGGAGGGTCCATCTCAACAGAAATAGCCTGATCATTATCACAATTACCATGATTTGAATAGGGGGCAAACTTACCTTTTCATTGTGTCTCCCACACCCTGTAAAGAGAAAGAAAGGAAGGCTTAGCTTTCAGCAAAAGCTCTCCTGTTTAGTCTAGTTTGAGGATATGAGATTATACTGGGAAATTCACTATCTCCAGTTTTCTTCCTTGGGGAAAATCATTTGCCATTTCCCTTATCCTTAAAAAGATGAAACCCAGTCTCACATTTACATACAGTTGATAAAATCATACTCTTATAAAATTGAAAGTCAGAAGATGTTCTTAGGGTGCACGAATGGCTGTGCTTTGTTGTAATCTACAGCAGAATTCACAGCGTTCCGCAAAGTTCTTATAAGGGTATGAAAGCTAGAACTTCACAACAGAAAGAAGGCATACATCCCATATTCACACATATTACCAAGTACACATACAAAGTTAAATTATCTGCTCACAAGCTGCTCTCTTGCAGCTGGTCAGAAACTGTAAATATAGTCGTCCCTGAGTATATGAGGCGAATTCATTCCAGGACCCCTTGTATACCAAAATCCATGGATGCTCAAATCTCTTATATAAAATGGCACAGTATTTCCATATAATGTATGCACAATTTCCTGTATGCTTTAATCACCTCTAGATTACTTATAATACCTAATATAATGTAAATGCTGTGTAAACAGTTGTCAGCATTGACAAATTAAAGTTCTGCTTTTTGGAAATTTCTGGGTTTTTAAAAAATATATATTTTCCACCGGCAGTTGGTTGAATCCCCGGATGTGAAACCTATAGGGATATGGAAGGCTAACTGTATAGTAGAGGAATAGAACAAGAAGGTTTGGGAGATTTTCTTCTGGATCTGTTACTTGAACCTTTCCACACAGTTATCCTTCTTCCATATAAGGCGAAAGTGATGTTTCGTCTCCAGATTATACTGGAGGAGCAAAACTCGCCATCATAGAGGCAGAAGAAGAATCTGGACTTTGGAACCAGAAAAATAATGGAGGCCAAAAAGGATATAACTCCAGTGGATATAAATGCTTTCCAAGCAGGCTGGTGTTCAGCACCCTAACGTCCTTCCTTAGTCCTTACCTGGAGCATGTCCACGTCTGCTTTAAGGCACAGTTCCTTCAGCTC
>NW_021697096.1:0-1047 GCF_005190385.1 Monodon monoceros | reverse complement strand
TGCAGGCAGGCAGCAGATGGGAGCAAAGGCCAGGAGACAGAAACAGCAGCGCACATAGCATCCACCAGCACTGATCTATTCAGGATTGCCTTCCCACATGTTCCTACCTTCACTGACAGGGCGCACGTGTCCATTTAGGCATAAGAGACACAGGGTCAAGGTACCTTTAGGGGACTATGAAAATGTTTCAATCTCTTTTAAAATCTAAAGAAAAAATAAATATAATACAACCTGGATTATACTGATATTAATATCAGTATAGTCATAACATACAATGTTTAATATTTTTTATGGAGGAGGGGGCTCAGGAGAGGCTAAAGTGCTTAAGGCACACAAAAGTCATAATGCAGCCCCATTTACCAATGTTCATGCTCATGCTCTCTGGTGGAAATTTCCTCCCTCTTCCATCATCCATCTTACCCTTCGGGCCTCAATTTATGAATCATTTGTCTTGGGGAAATTTTCCTTGAGAACATTTTCTCCTCCATCTTACCCCTATTGCATTTCCCCACATACTCACACCTAGCTTGGTTTATGTGCTCCTTATGTGCATAGCTCTATCACTCCATCTCCACGTTGTTTGACAATGACCCATTCCTATGGAGTCACTCAGAGACTCAATATCAGTTATCACTGTGATGCAGATACTATTGGTGCTCCACCTAGATCCACTTTGTCGTTATCGTGCCTCAGGTGTCATGAGTGCATGGCTCACACTCCAAGCCTCCCAGAGAAACTGTCCTTGCCTGACAGAACTGTCTGGCGGTGCTTGCGAGCTCACATTAGCCTCTACTCAAACCCACCTCCAAGGGTGGTCCATAGCTAACCAGTGACCGATAGCAGGGTTGTAACAGCCCAGCCCCCTTGCCAATGGGGAGAATAACTTGTATGGTACCATTCACTCTCCAGAGTGTCCCGTGAAATCACATCATAGCTTAGCTTCTTCCCCTGCCCTATTCTGTTTCCCCACCACATATACAGCATTCCCTCAGGATTAAATGGCTTGCTAAGAATACCCACATCAATCTCTGCTTCTAGGGAGCATGA
>NW_021697095.1:0-36454 GCF_005190385.1 Monodon monoceros | reverse complement strand
GCTGTGCAAAAGCTTCTGAGTTTGAAACGGTCCCATGTATTTTTATTTCCATTGCCTTGGAAGACTAACCTAAGAAAACATTGGTACGATTTATATCAATGTTTTGCCTATGATCTCTTCTAGAGATACAACAGAACATATAATGATACAATAGAACAGTTAGAGTTAATTGATGTTTCCAGGACATTACATCCAAAAAACCAGAATTCACATTCTTTCCAAGTGCACATGGAACATCCTCTAGGTCTGACCACATACCAGGGCACAAAACAAACCTCAACAAATGTAAGAGTGTAGGAATTATTTGTAGCATCTTCTCAGACCACAGTGCCATGAAACTTGAAATCACAGAAAAAGAAATGCAAAAAACAATTACATGAGACTAAACACCATGCTACTAAAAAAACAATGGGTCAATGAGGAAATGAAAAATTACCTTGTGACAAATGACAGTGAAAATACAGCCATACAAAATCTAGGGGATGCAGCAAAACCAGTTCTAGGGGAAGTTTACCACAATACAGGCCTTCCTTACAAAACAAGAAAAATCTCAACCTAACCAACCACTTAAAAGAATTACAAACAAAACAAAGTCAGAAGAAAGGAAAGAATAAAGATCAGAGAGGAAGTAATAGAGATTAAAAAAAAAAAAAAAGGACAAAAACCAATAAAAGCAAGAGCTGGTTATTTGAAAGGGTAGACAAAATTGACAAAACTCTCCAGGCACAAAAAGACAAGAGAACCTAAATAAGAAATGAAAAATCAACCAGTTACACAGAAAAAACTATAAGGGAATACTATAAACAGTTATATACCAACAGATTTGAAAACCTAGATGTAATAAACAAGTTTCTAGAAACACAGAGCCCACCAAAATTGAATCAAGAAGAAATAGACAATTTGAAAAACTCCCTACAAAGTCCAGGACTGGATGGCTTCACAGGTGAAGTGTACCAAACATACAAAGAAGAACCTATACCAATCCTTCTCAAACTCTTTGAAAACACTGAAGAGGAGGGAACACTACCAAAGACATTCTATGAAGCCACCATCACCGTGATACCAAAACTGGACAAAGATATCACCTAAAAAGAAAATTACAAGCCAATATCTTTCATGAATACAAATGCAGAAATTCTCAACAAAATATTAGCAAATTGAATCCAACAACACATGAAGAAGATCATACATGGGACTTCCCTGGTGGTGCAGTGGTTAAGAATCCGCCTGCTAATGCAGGGTACACGGGTTCAATCCCTGGTCCGGGAATATCCCACATGCCATGGAGCAGCTAAGCCTGCGCACCACAACTACTGAAGCCTGCGCTCCTAGAGCCTGTGCTCCACAAGAGAAGCCACTGCAGTGAGAAGCCCGCACCCTGCAATGAGGAGTAGCCCCCACTCTCCGCAACCAGAGAAAGCCCATGAGCATCAACAAAGACCCAACACAACCATAAATAAAAAATCATACACCAAGTGGGATTCATCCCAACTTCACAAGGATGGTTCAACATATGCAAATCAATGTGATACACCACATCAAAAGACAAGACAAAAACCACATGATCACCTCAATAGATGCAGAAAAAGCTTTTGACAAAATTCAGTGTCCATTCATAATAAAAACTCTTTCCAAAGTGGGCAGAGAGGCAACATATCTCAACATAATAAAACCTATTTATGACAAACCCACAGCCAATATAATACTCAATGGTGAAAAGCTGAAAGCCCTCCTGCTAAAATCTGGAACAAGACAAGTATGCTCACTTTCACCACTTCTACTGAACATAGAACTGTAAGTCCTAACCACAGCAGTCAGATAAGAAAAAGAAATAAAAGGTATCCAAATTGGGAGGGAAGAGGTAAAGTTTTCGTTATCTGCAGATGACATGATCCTGTATATAGAAAATCCTAAGCACTCCACACAAAAACTACTAGAACTGATAAATGAATTCAGTAAGTACCAGGATACAACATACAGAAACTGGTTGCATTTTTTTACACTAACAATGAAATATCAGAAAGGGAATGTAAAAAAAAAAATACCTTTTAACATCACAGCCCCAAAATAAAAATACTTAGAAGTAAACAAGACTTATATGCTGAGAAGTATAAAACATTAATAAAGGAAATTAAAGATGATTCAAAGAAATGGAAAGATATCCCATGCTCTTGAAATGGAAAAATTATTATTAAAATGGCCATACTACTGAAAGCAATCTACATATTTAACGCAATCCCTATCAACTTACCTATGACATTTTTCACATAACTAGAACAAATAATCCTAAAATTTACACGTAACCATAGAAGACCCAGGATTGCCAAAGTAATCCTGAGGAAAAGAACAAAGCAGGAGGCGTAAACCTTCCAGACTTCAGACAATACTACCAAGCTACAGTAATCAAAACTGTGATATAGGCACAAAAACAGACACATGGATCAATGGAACAAAACAGAACTCAGAAATAAACCCACACACCTATGGTCAATTAAACCTTAAAGGAGGCAAGAATATAAAATGGGAAAAAGACAGTCTCTTAAGCAAGTGATACTGGGAAAGTTGGACAGCTGCATGTAAATCAATGAAGTGAGAACATACCTTTACACCATGCACAAAAATAAACTCAAAATGCCTTAAAGTTTATTTTTAAGGAATCCTCTTCAATTATGACTATGAAAAATCCCTCAGATGTGTGCATGTGTGTATATATGTAGATACATATGGAAAATAAATTTATTTTAAAATACGTGGCAATGCTAAGAAATTACACCAAGCTATACTCATAAAGACATAATAAAAACATTAGCTCCTGCCTCTGTTTTTTAAAGAAGTCTAAATTTAAAATGTGCATTTATTGGAGAAAGTCCTCTGCAAGTTTCCTCTTGATGTCTGGAGCATCTGAACAAAGCTGATTCCATGGAACAAACTAAATAACTGAGGCTTTTAGCTTCTTGCATGAATTTGCTTTGGGAAGAGGCCAAATTTGGGGGAAGAATTATATACTCTTCTCTAGAACTTGACAAAATCTTTCCCACAAATTAAGCATTCACAACTCCAAGGAGTTTCTCCTTTGCCCATACACAGCACTTTTCCCCACGAATTCACCCTTGACTTGGCCTTCAATTTGGAAGGTCTGCTCTCACCTGCTTCTACTCCAAATGAATAAAATTCCATCTTGCTCAGAGAGAGAGTAATTGATAGTAATTTGTATTCACACAAATTCTTTTTTGCTGCTTCAATATATTATTTCAAGGAAAGTGAACATCCATGCAAAGTCACACCATTATCAACAGACACATTTACTTCTATTTCCTACCCATCAGCATGGGTCCCTTTACTATTATCCATAGCAAGAGCACTATAATATATTAAAATGACATGTAAGTTACCATGTTCATTAATCCACACCAAAGAGTAGTCACAAAGCACTTGCAGCCTTTCAACGTTGGGCACTTAATTATAGATATTCTTCTTCTACTTTTTCTATTATTTTGTGAAAATTTTCAGACACACAGAAAAGATGAATTATACAGTGAACACACCTAGATTCTAAAGTTTACATTTTGCTATACTAGGCAAAGGCTTCTTTAGTTACACAATTCTGGGTATACCTATACTCTGACATCCTGTTGGTTTACGTAGAGTAATAAAGGTCTGGTTCTGGTATTAAAAGCATGAAAGAGGTTGTTAACCTTACCCAAGAGTCAACCACAAACTACTGTCAAAATGAACTGAGCTTTTTTCTAGACTTACCAAAAAGAGATAACATTCTCATTTCTTCCAAAGAAAAGAACTAAAAGACAGAGGTCAGTTAAGCACCATAAAGAAAAATAAATGAAATGACCTAGATACTGACAAAAACATTATGTTAAAAGAAGCAACATTTGGAGAAAAAGGAGTAACTTACTACTGTTCATGCCTATGATGCACACTGCTCACCATCCCAAATGTACGCAATACCGTTTCAGAAATTCTAATCTGTTCCAGCTCTAACACTGCTAACTCTAGCAGAACATTCACAGGCAATAAAAATAGTCCATATGGACACTGTGGTGATAGGAGGCTCAAACCAGTTATAACTGGAAGCACATGACCTGGCAAGATATTACAAAGTAACCGCTGTCAGCCTAGGAAAGCTTAGAATATCAAAGGATAGATTTCACTTTTCACTCTGCTTTAGTTCAAGGTGAAGTCATTTAAATGATTAAATTAGGCCTATCGTTGGGAGCACTAATAGCCATTAGTTGTTTATACATAAGGCTCTCCTCAAGGAACATAAAACAATTCGAAAACATTATTTAACTTCTCTTCACACTTTTGAGGTAGCAGCCACGAAACATTCCCAATTAACTGAGGCACAAATCAATTCTGTGATTTGTCTACTTACGGTCCCAATATGATTCCGACCTGTAGCTGGGAATGAAACCCAATGTCCTGATTACCATAAATACCAGAAATATGCTCTCAGTCAGCGCTAAGTAGAAGAACAGTAATTTTTACAAAGTGATGCCATATGGGTCAAAGCTTAAAGCCTTGCTAACGATTAAGATTATATGCAAAATAAAACAGAACTGGTGTCCGCTGAGGTCTGCTGCACAGAGCAGCTCTCCGCAATGCTAAGGTAGATGGTCTTACTCTCCCCAGTTCCCAGCAGCCAGGCCTCGAGGAGTGAGGAGTGGAAGGAAAACAGCCTTCTCTTCCAGAGTCCTCCTAACTGGGGTCAGAGTCACTCTAGAAGGCTCAGTTTCCACTGGGTTCTTTTGTTGATCTTTGGTGGTATAAAAAGCTCAGCATCTGAAAGAAAGGAGAGGGAAATTGTGATAGACACACTATTTTTTCTTGGTGGGAGCTGAGGCAAGTAACTCTAAGCTAAAATTAGGCAACTGGGCTTTGCACCTACAAGACGACCATCAGAACCAGAGTTAATGTTCCATCAAACTATACACCTAAGATCTGTACATATTACTGTATGTAAAATTTACATCAATTATAAGAGTAAAAAAAAGTAGTGGCGTGTATTCAGTATGTAAAGTTAATGGACAGAAAATGCTTTATGATAAAAATTTCTGCAAACACACTGATTAAAAATGTCCATATTTTTAAAAAATAAATAAATGGAGGCGGTGGGTGATGGTTGGGGGAAATTTGTCACCGTTAGATAAAACTTGCAGGCCCTCTTTCAGTTAGATTTATGGAGTCTCCTATCTAAGTAGGAATCATATACAGGAAGTAGAGACATGAGAAAACATGCATATAAAAAAATGGTCTTTCTCAGTATTATTCATAGTACATCTGTATATATGACCCATACAGACATGAAAAATTATTTACATGAATATTTTGAAATGTGTGAAAAATGCTCAAGATAAAATGTTTTAAAAACATGGTTTTCATTATACATATATACATGCATGGTACACATGTATGACTAGAAATTATTAAATCTTAATTTTCTTTGCCACACTGTACAATCCAGATTTTCTCTACTAATCATAACAGTTTTATAATTTCACATACAATTACTATTCTCTACACCCCCAAACAAAAATCTATATAGACAGAAAGACCACAAGAAGTTTCGCTTATTTATAATATTGGAAAAGCCTACTTAAATTCATTGTCAACAAGCTCCATAATTTTATGTTAAATAGTGGGTAAACTTTGAATGAGACTCCATCATTTTTTAAAAAAGAAACAAGTTCTGAAAAGTGTATTTTATTTTTAAAAATTAGGCATAACTACAATTATATTTGATTCTTAGACTTAACTAAATATAAATACCAAGTATTGACTTATTGGCAGGAAAGAAATTATTCTGACAAACTGTATGACAGCAGGACATGACATCTTTCACATTTCCATGTTTGAATTTCACAGCACAGAGAGAGTCATTTCACAAAAATAATTTGAGGGCTTTATCAGTTTTTCCAAGGACTTCTCTTAATCCTTTGATAGTCAAATCATACTCATTTGAAGAATTTTGTTATCAACTGTAACAAGTCCAGTTTCGCTGTGATTTAAGCACTACTGTGGTAAAACGTTAATCCATTTTATGAAATGGGTTACATTTTTGCAGACTTGAAATCAACCTGCATGGTACTACGTTGCATCTTAACATGAAACAATCAGAAAATGCCCCATCAAGTCACTGATCCCCTACTACTACTGTTAGCTGGGAAGGGGCAGGTGAGGAATATTTGAGAGGAACTAATTTTGTGAGTAGCTCATCTGCCTCTTTTTGGATTATAAGAACTTCTCCTTTCCTAAACAATCTATACTTGTGTTCCTACACAGGGACACGGATAATACATACTCTGATAATGAGGAGCCTCAAAATTTTAAAGTCTTTAAGGCTCAGCTGGGAAATGGAAGTGCTCTTTGATAAAGCCAACTAGACCACCCTAGAGAAAGGTGTGACTGAACTTGACCTGAAGGTCAGCACCAAGCCAGCAGTGAGGAAAACGGGACAGAAATCACAACTGGATTAGACACATTACAAACTAAACAATTACCAAACAGCCTCTGGCCTGAGATGAATTGTAGCATCTCAGAAATAAGTGTACGTTTTGGGACTGATACCAAAGGCAGCTTGCCAGCCTCCAGGAAGAAGGGGATCTAGGGATACAGCAGTTAACTGTCTGCATATATGAGCTTAGCTGGAATGGAAGGGAGTTAATTTATTCCTGGTAGCAATATAAGCCATGAAAGTTAAACTTGACATGGCTCCCACAAACGCTACTTCAAATGTTATCAAAATGCTACCACAGTAGAGCATTTAGATGAAAAAATCGCAGCACATTGCCTATCACATGCCAGAAATGCAAATAGCAGCCGTAAAAACTGCCACCGTTTCAAAGCTAAAAAGAAGTTGCTATGCTTGACTGATCCACATGAAGGGCAAATACTGTGGCACCAAATTGATCTGTCAAAAGGTTTTTAACCAACTTTCAAAAGAAAGCCTTTAGGGCTTTTAAGTTTGAGGAATATGTAACCTCACTGATGAGAATCCTCTCCCCCCCACCACAAAGAAACAGAACATTTTAGGAATTCAACAGAAAATGCAGATGAAATGCTAATCTTCTTTGGATTTGTTTTCAAATTATACTGTTAATCCTAAGGATGACTAAAATGGTCCAGCTCTTAAGCAGGAATATGAAAATGTCCCCAAGAGACAATGCAAAACTGCCAATAGCCAAAAAGGATGATTCAGATGAATCCTTAAAATGTATGTGCAAATTAGACTGTTTAGGAGTCACACTTCTTCAACTGTGATGTGTCTGTATGGACTAGTGTATGCCATTGCATTAATAAGTGTGTATGTCAGAACAATTTTTTTTTAATTATACATTTAATGTCACATTGGATTTCTTACCCGCCAACCCAGGATCCCAACACTAAAGGCATTAAACTAATTTTACTAAAGACAGACTCTTAGAACTGAGGGAAAATAGTAGTGATTCCCCAATCTCTCCTTATACTACTAACCATCTCAACACTTAGAAAAAGATTCTCCTTCTGCTTAGTACTATAATAATTTAGAGAGAAAAAAATACTAACCAAGAACAGGAACTGAAGTCTTTTCTTGTTGATAAGAGGCCATGATACTATTTGCAGTAGAATTGGGACCTAGAACCTAAGTAGAAAGTAGACTGAATCAGCAAAGATTATCTAATAATTCTGCTGACTGCAAATACCAAATCTCTACCAGCAATAAATAGCCTTTCATTTTTATTATGGTATCAAACACATATGTGATTTTAATTTGCCAGTTTCTCCAGTCTCAATTCAGACCTCTACATCTCCTGTCCACCAGAAGAACAAGGTAATGATGGGGGGAAAACAGAAAAAGAAAATCTCAGTGATATATGCCTGGTCCTTTCCAAATAAGTGAGCCATACCCTGGGGGGAGGGGATATAATAATAAGAGGTTATAGAATACACAGAGCACCAGACTGTACTCAAAGATTTGTGAGAATTTTTACATTAAAACAATTCTGTGCATATCATGGAGGAGAATGCAAACTTGCACACGTGTTTAAGGTAAAACAAGAGACTTTGCAGGAATTCCACGCCCGCTCGAGCCTCAGCAGGCACACTCCAGGCCCTCCGCCTCGCCTTCACTCAGGTCTGCGTGTTCTCTCCTGGCGCATTCTCAGCAGTGATGTCACGTGCTCAGAACACTGCCATGTGACTATACCACGTAGTATACTGCATATATGACATTATCATGCTTTACCAACCAAAGCAAAAACACAATTTTCCTGGTCATTTCCCCTAGAAGACTCGTAAGTTGGTATCTTAGATGTTAACATGATCTGAATAGATGAGGATAAGGGAGAGCATTGGGAAGCATTATAAATTGTTAGCCTCGAAAGCACTAGTTCTGAAGGTGATCACATTTCTTCTAGGAAATACTTATAGTAAATTCAAGTATTTATGAGGGGCTAATTCTCGGTTGCTTTTATCTTTATGGTTTGTAAAATGCTTTTATATCTACCCTCTCATCTAACCTTCAAAACATTCCAGTGAAGTATACAGGAGAGTATTATCCCCATTTATAACTGAGGAAATCAAGACCCAGTAAGCTTATGAGCCGATTTCCAGCCTCTCTCTCAGCTCCAAACCCACCCCTGCTATACACTGCTCGTGATGCTGGGACTGGGGGCCTGAGAAAACACCTCTCCTTGGACAGCCGTTATGCTCCAACAATAGCAGACACCAGCTGGACGGAGGAAGGAGAGGGAATTTGTTCCCTTGTTCGCTTGCTTTCACTCAACAGTAGCTCTGTACCCCAACAGTAGCTCTGTACCCCGCAGCAGCTGTTTGTTCCAGTTTCTGTTTATTTCTATACGCTTAGACCCAGCCTCATCCTGCCCCCTCGGCAATACCAGCACCAGCTGGCTGCCACCCCCTTCTCCAAGGTTCAAGAACCAGCTCTGCAGGGGCCTCACCTCCAAGCGTCTAAATTCTAAGAATCCCAGCTCTTCCTTTTGTTCCTTCAGCTTTATGGGTACAAGTGGCCGTCGGGTTTCAATCTCAATGTTCCTTCTCTGTGTTCCCTTTCTGCCTTCTCAGTCCTCTAGTACTTGGTTAACCAGTTCCATATATTAAACTCTCTCTGATAAAATAACAGCTGTGGTTTTTGTTTTTCCTTAATGGACTCTGACTGATAAACCAGCCTTTCTGAATCAAAACTGAAACTTTGAACAACAGACCTGAGATGTAAGAGACTGAGCAGATAGATATACACAATAAATAGATGACAATATATTAGAATTCTTGATGGGACACAAACAGCTTTAACATAATTAGCAAGCTTGTTACAACAACACAGAAGTGACAAGTCAAATTTACCATAAAACAAGAGAAAAAGCAATTGTCTGGGCTTCCCTTAAAGAACTCAGATCCCATCCGTAAGTCTGAACAGAGAGGTGAGAGGCCAGTTCTGGTCCTCGCTTGCCCCCTACCCTGACCAATCTCACTGAAGGTCAGGGCAACCATCTGACATCTGACTTTCCCATCTTCTCCATGACAGCAGTTTCATGCAGAAAGGAGAAATAAAAAGCAAACTTAACCTAGGCCAAGGTGCACTATGAACTATACTATCAAACATAAAATCTTCTTACTGACAGCTTAAACGTAAGTCTAAGACAATTTAACTATTGTATAGTATGTTTTAAGAACAGGAAAATCTTTTGCTCTCACTATTAAGAGATTGTGTGAGAGTAATAACCTGTCAAAGTGATTTAAAAAAAAAAAGAAGCACATTCTGTCTTTGAGGAAAACTTACAGGTGTAGCTGAACCCTGCTGGGGGGTGAGAGTCCAAATTTCTGGAAGTGACCTTTCCATTAGCTGCAGAGTATCTTCAAAGGCCTTCTGTAATTCCCTTCCTTGCTCATCAAACTCAAAGAGAAAGAGTATCTTTAAAATATGGTATATTTCATCTAGAGAGAAGAAATTTGAGAGTGGTAAGTTGTATCACCAGCTCCACTGCTAGAATCCTAACAGGAGTTTCTTTCCCAAGTGAAAATATCTAATAGCATACTACAATATCTCCCTCATTTTCTTCTTTCTCCCCAAAAGCTGGAATAATTCAACATATCTACTACAAAAAGAAAACAAACCCACTAGAGCCAAGCAGGAAAGCAGTGCCTCCTCTGTCTTTATCCTGGTTTCAGTGATAGTCTCTCACAGCTCAGGTAGGTGGATGCCAAAGAGGAAGACATCTAGGCTATTGGCTGAGAAGTTTTGTTTCAGGAATGCACCCTGAAGTGACAAATTTACTATGTTTTTTGTGGGCAAGAATCATCAGTATTGAGAATATACCTTTCAATTTTTCAGTGCCCTGCACCACATCACTCAATGCCTCCAAAAGGGCCAGATCCTCCAGTGGACTCCCTTCCTTGAGGCTGTGCTTCTTCCGTTCCGCTTTGCGCCGATTCTTAGATGATCTCCTGTTAGAAATTAGAGATGTTTTAAAAGGGGCTCTCCTTGTGCTGAACAGATTAAAATGAATGTAACTACTGGCCACCAACTTTCTGGGAAACCAGAGTATATACAGATGGTATTTGTATTTTGGGGAAGATGGTGAAGGTGTTAAGATGATACATAAAAATTAAATTGGGAGAGAAAAGGCAGGAAATAATAAGGAAAACCCTAAAAAGTGATGCCTGGCCTTGAAGTTTTGATTAAAATACAGAATAAAATCGGATTTCACCTGATAATAAGAGGCAGAAAAATGAAAAGAACAAACAGCTTCAATTTTGTAGCAAAAACCAAATAAGTTTAAAGGCAACAAAATTAAGTTGAAGTAAGATAACAGACATACCAGATTGGAATTTGAATATCATAAAACATATATGAATCCCACATTCTCTCCTGCCTCAGAGATCTTTAATTATGCCATTTGTTTTGTCTGGGACTCTCACCCCAACTCTCAAAGCCCAGTTCTAGGTGGCTTTCTTGCAGTTTCTGATTGCCCCACACAACCTCACAGGTCTCCATTCTGAATTCCTAAAGCACAATTTGGTTTAAATATATAATCTTGCATTATACACTTTTGTTTCCCAAGGAAGAGTACAAGCTCTTATAACTCACATCTCCTTAAAAGGTTTTGGTAACATCCACTACAACTAGCTCGATTATACTTCTGACAAGTTGAATTTTGAATTGAAGAAGTGTGAAATCTTTTTTCTTTATAATCTTTATATTTTTCTCAGTGCCTACACATTATAGTCACTTAATATTTCTTAAATGAATAAAGTCAGATGTCATATATAAATTGAGTACCCAGTGTAAGCGCCATGTGGTTGATGGGCAAACACACAGGCCACGAAGTTGCAGCAGAAAACATTTCAAAGCTGAGTCTAATCTCTTAGATATGCTGCGAAGGTCCTTGCACAGCTTCCACAGGGCCTTGAAGAATGTCCTCCCCCTCCTGCTGCACTGTCCTGTTGGAAAACTGACCTATTTACTTGTACTTTCTCCATATACCCAGGGCATGGTCAACGTGCTGAATAAACATGATACATACGCTGATATTCTGGAGTTACTGTGGGAATATTTGCCACTCATGCCACTGCCACTCATGACACTGCTAGTTTCAGAGAAGAGGTCTGACTCTTGACCGTGGGGTGCCTCATCATCTAGAGGAGAAGAACCAGACAGCATGAAAACTACCTGCAAATGAGGGTTTACCTTCAGTGGGGTAAGGGAACTACAGTTAACCAGGTCATATCTAAGGACATGAAAACTAGTACAAAGTCCATCTCAAAATGAAATAGATAATATATACAGTTTTATTACTGTAAACTAGTACTTTACCAAACATCTTTATTCCTTTAACATAAAAAATTTTTACTTATTTATTTATCTAGCTAGCTAGCTAGCTGCGCTGGGTCTTAGTTGTGGCATGTGGGATATCTTCGTTGTGGCATCTAGTTCCCTGACCAGGGATCGAACCTGGGCAACCTGCATTGGGAGTGCAGAGTCTTAACCACTGGACCACCAGGCAAGTCTTTTTTTTTTTTAAAGCAAAGGACCTTCTGGAAATGAGGAGATCACTGTGTAAATACAGTAGTCCGCTGCTCTGGTCGGGGTGTGGAGAGAATGTTTGGCAGAGCTCTGCCCATTGGTGCCTGGTCCTGCCCCCAAGCGCTCACCAGTACCCACAACAAAGACCCTCACAGAGGCCTCGGACTTCCACTTGGCACAGTATCACACTGCGGGAGGGACAGTTAGCAGCTGAGACAAAGCGTGATGCTGCCCCTCACCACCCCCCAAGCATCGGTGTCTTCAGGTGGGCACTCACCCAGATGCACCTGCTGTGCTTGCTCCTTGAGCTCTCGCACCACCAATAGACGTGCTTTATGGCGACTGAATGTGGCTGTCTGAGAGTCCAGAAACGCCATATAATTTTTCTGGGCTAAGGGTGCAGATGGAAAATAATTTGAGCACGTTTAAACAAAGAGATAAAACTAGAGTGGGGGTGGTTAGTGAGGGAGTTGGAGCTTAACAAAGAAAAGAAGTTACCAGGTTTTTCAAGCAAGAATTTTTTCTTTAATGAGAAGTAACCAACATTGCTATAGGAGAAAGAACTAGAGATTGAGATTCCAGATCTTAAAGTTCATCAACATCATCCTAGAATACTCTCTACCACTAAACTTACAAAATCACCTGAACAAAAGACTTGGTATCTAACCCAAAGAAGACTAGTAAATAAAAGGAGTGCACAGGAAGCTGTTAACAAAAATAGGAGGAAAGTCTCTGAAATGCTTCTTAAACATATAAGTATTACATCTTTGTAGTTTTTCATCTACAAATACCCAATACTTATATGTTTAAGGAGCACTTTTTCTAGGTTCTAATTAGTGGAGAAAAATCCAAGTAAGAGTGGGCTAGATGGATTGTTATAGGGCCAGGAAGGATGCTTCCAGTATCCAGTTAAGAGTACCTAAAGTGAATGATACACAAAGAACCCTCCCAGTTTTGAGTAGGACAGGGTAGTAAAGAGCAGGCAGGGTAAGAATATAAATACATGTTAATGTCAGAAAGGCCAGACATCACTTACAGGGTAGACTGTGCAGAGCTTAAAATCAACCTCTACTCCCAAAGACTTTTATAAGTCAAACTGATGTCCTTCTTTTACACTTTGCTTTTAAGGGATACAGCGAACACCAGAGTATTCTAGAACTGATAACACTCATCTGTTATCGAGGAACCATCTGCAAAGGTTCTTCTTTTTATTATTATTTTTTGGGCTGTGCCACACAGCATGCAGGATCTTAGTTCCCCGACCAGGGGTCAAACCCGAGGCCCCTGCAGTGGAAGTGCAGAGTCTAAACCACTGGACCACCAGGGAAGTCCCTTCTTATTTTTTAAAAATTTTTATTTTGAAAAAGTTTCAAACCTACTTAAAGGTTGCAGTAATTCAATGTACATACATATACCCTTCACTTAGATTTATCAATTATTAACATTTTGCCATATTTTTGGCTTCCTCTGTTTCTACACACACACACACACACATTTTTGTGGAACCCTCTGAGAGGAAGTTGCAGATATGATTCTTCCCTCTTAAATACTTCAGCATCTCTCTCTTAAGAATCAGGATATCATCTATATAACCACAATACAATTATTAAATGCAGGAAATTAACCATTTGATACAATATTATCTAATATACAGTTCATATTTGAGTTTACCAACTATTCCCAAAGATTCTTAATTGTATCTTATCACAGGTTTTTAACATTCAAATAAGTTATGTGCTACTATTTAGCAACTTAGCATATTTAAAAACCATGTTCAGAAGTAAATTTCACACCCAGTGGAGAACTCTGATTGACTCGATATAATGAGTCCTTTCATCACTGACATGATTAAAGGATGTAATAGCACAGGTAGTACTCTCCCGTCTCCCTCTCTCCCAGCAGTTCTATACTTCCAAATCAGGAATTCTATCTAAATGTAACCCTCACCTTCTAAAATGGAAGGCTTTACGTTGGTTTCTATAATATCTGGTCTGTTATATTTGTGTACCTAAAAAAAAAAATACAAAAATTTTAGGCAGGAAAACTTCAAATCACTGGGAAGTTAAGATACTTGGAAATGGATCACTTTCAGAGGTGACAGGATATTTTCCAGAGGAGTAGGCCTCCTATAAGGTAGCCAATGAAAACTCAATTCATTTCAGTAAAAATTAGTAATATTTCATATTTAGAGGACTAATTCCAAACATCAAGAATAAACTTTTAAAATGGTTTAAAAAGCATTGCTTATCCTTAGACCAGGAACCTGAACCATTTCTGACAAATTTCAGTAGCTCAGAAGACAAGGGACTGCGGCTGACACTGTCTCCCCTGTGCAGGCTCTTGCTCCGCTTAGCACTTCATGCAGGGAGGAGTTTTGAAGTCCTCTTACCAGTCTCAGAGCTTCTTCCCAGGCAGCTCCTTCTAACAGCAAGAGCACAGCTTCTTCATAATCCTGACAGGGGAACATCAAGGAAGGTAACAGGCTAATGGAGCAAGTGTGTTAGATGCCACCATAATAAACTGCAAAACTGCCCACAGAGCTGCCTCCCTCTGCCTTTCCAGCCTATCACTCACAGTCCCAGTTGGTGGGACTGGCCTAGAGTACATGCTCGATAAATATTGATGCAAGAGACAAAGGAGGGGTGTCAATTCTGGAAATGATCACAAAGCACAAGGTAAGCATCACCTCTCTACATCCCTGAGCATCAAAACCACGAGAAAGACTTAGAAATGCCCATTTCCCCAGCTGCGCCTCCAAATCTGATTCCAGAGGTTTAGGTGGACTCCTGAATTGACAAGTGCACACTCTGGAAAAATGGCAGACTAGAATAGTAATCTTCTAAACCATTTTTTCTTTTTAAATGTTTATTTTGAACTTCAAACCTACAAAAACTGATGAGTGTAATAAACACCTGCACACCCTACAGTCTTTAACCATTTATGATGCTTGTACCCTTACCACTAAAAACTTTTGATCATGTACCCCAATATATAATTACTTAATGTACTTAAAAAGCATATAAAACAAAACACGTTTTTAAAAGATGAAATATATGAGACAACTGGCTGGGTTTCTTCAAGTAATCTCTGTCATAAAAAGGGGGGGTGTATACATTAGATAAAAGGGACTTAAAGGACATAACAAAATGCAATACATGTCCCTAGACTGGAATCTAATTTGGATTGATCTACTGTAAACAATTTTGGAATATTGAGGGAACTTAAATTGTAATTATTAGATGAATTAAAATGTGTCAACATGGAGAGATGAAGATCACAACCAAACACACCAAATTTACAAACAGAACAAACAGCATAATTTCATCTTGGTTAAAAATACGTGTGTGTGTGTGTGTGTGTGTGTGTGTGTGTGTGGAGAGAGAGGGGGTGGGGAAGAGATAGAAAGGAGAGAGAAAACTCTAGAAAGAAAAAAAGAGGTGCTAATAATAGCAATCTCTGAGTGGTAGGAATGAGATGTTTTTATTTTCTTGTATGTGCTTTCAGCACTTTAAACAATCTATAATACATATATACTACTTTAAATAGGTCCTTGCAGGCCTGTACCACGTGTCCCAGAGGAACGTGGTAGGATGTGTTGTGCTTGACTGGCAATGTGTGAGTGTGTGTGTTTTACTGAGATCAAATTCGCATAACATACATTGAATGATTTTAAAGTGTGTACTTCGATGGTGTTTACTGTATCACAATGTTGGTAACCACAAGCTCTCCCTACTTTCAAACTTTTATCATCACATAAAAACACTCCATATCCATTAACCAATCCCTCCTTATTTCCCACTCCTCTCACCCCCTGGTAACTTCTAACCTGCTTTCTGTCTCTCTGGATTTGCCTAATCTGGATATATTGTAAAAAAGGAACGACGCAATAGGTGACTTTTTGTGTCTGATTTATTTCACTTAGCATATGTTTTTAAGATTCATCCAAGTTGTACCATCTACTGGTTCTTTGTTCCTTTCTTTCCCCTTAATTTATTATTTTTTGATTGTAGTAAAATTTAATATAAAATTTACCCTTTTAACCATTTACTGTACAGTTCGGTGGCATTAAGCAAATTCACACGGTTGTGAAACCATCACCACCATCAGTCTCCAAAACTTTTTTTTATCTTGCAAATCTGAAATTCTATATCCATTAAACAGTAAATCCCCATGTTCCCCTACCCCCAGACTCTAGCAACCATCATTATACTCTCTGTCCAGATGAATTTGACTACTCTAGTTACTTCATGTAAGTAGGATTATACAATATTTGTCTTTTTATGTGAGTTATTTCACTCAGCATAATGTTTTCAAGTTTCATCTAAGTTGTAGCATGCATCAACTTTTCATTCTTTTTTATGACTGAATAATATTCCTGTGTGTGTGTGTGTGTATGTGTGTGTATCTGTGCATGTATGCACATATCACAATTTATTCATCTGTTCATCTGTCATTGATGGACATTTGGGTTGTTTCCACCTTTTGGCTATTATAATGCTCTAAAAATATAAACATTTGTATACAAGTTTCTTTGTGGACATATGTTTCCATTTCTCTTGAGTATATATTTAGGGGTGGAACTGCTGAATCATATGGTAATGCTATGCTTAACTTTTTGAGGAACCACCAAACTCTTTTCCATAGCAGCTGCACCATTTTACCTTCCCACTAGCAATATACAAGGGTTCCTATTTCTCCACATCTTTGACAACACTTATTTTTCATTCTTTTGATTAAAACAATTCTAGTGGGTATGAAGTGATAGCCCACTGTGGTTTTGATTTACATTTCCTTAATGAACAACGATGTTGAACATCTCTTCATGTGGTTAATGGCCATCTGTATATCTTCTTTGGAGAAATATCTATTCAAGTCTTTGGGCCATTTCAAACAAAATGAGTTGTTTGTCCTTTTGTTCTTGAGTTGTAAGAGTTCTTTACATATTCTGGACATAACAAGGAAACTATAAACCAATATTCCTTGTGAACAAGCACAAAAGCCTCAAGTAAACTTTCGAATCCACCAATATAGGTCATACATTATGACCAAGTCGGGTTTAACTCAGGGATGCAAGATTGGTTTAACATTCAAAAGTCAGTGCAGAGGAGTGATCAAGATGGTGGAGTAGTAGGACATGAAGCTCACCCCCTCCCACAAATGTATCAGAAATACACATACACGTGGAACAATTCTCACAGAATATCTACCAAACGCTGGCAGAGGACCTCAGAACTCTGAATGAGCAAGAAAATCTCCCTGTAACTGGGTAGGACAGAAGAAAAAAAAAAGAGAGAAAGGAATCGGGACAGGACCTGGGCCCTTGGGAGGGATCTGTGAAAGAGGAAAGGTTCCTGTACCCTGGGAAGTCCCCTCACTAGTGGGGAGATTAGCTGGGACAGAGGGGGAGCTTTGGAGCCTGGGAGGAGAATGCAGCAACTGGTTTGCAGCAGCTAGAATGGAGAGACAGACAGTGCCACCACCCTGCACTCCCCAGCCTAAGACACATGTCCTCTGGTATGGGCAGGGGCTGGGTGTGTAAACTTGTGCTTCGGAGATCAGACCCAGGTAGACAACTGGAGTGGGCTGCACGCAAACAGCCTGAAGGGGCTAGAGTCTGGTGCAACCACACCTGAGAGTGTACGCGGAGGAAACCTAGCCTGCTTTAGAGGCCAGGTGCCATTGTGTGGGCGGTGCGTGAGGGGAGGGGCAGGACCTGCTACTACAGCCTTTTTCCCTGCAGGAGCTCTCAGGCAGCAGAACACCGCCTACACGAGCTCCAGGAGCGGTCACGAGCAGCAGCTGCCCTCTGGGCTTTAGGAGTAATCACCAGCTGCCACCACCACCCTTCTGGACTCCAGGATTGGTCGTGAGCTGCCTCTACTCCCTTTGCATGCTCTAGGGGTGCACGTGATCTGCCAGTGCCACCGAGAACCCCAAGACCAGGCACTAGCTCCCATATCTGCACACCCCCTATCAAGGGGATGATGGCCAGCACATGCTGAGGAAAGAGGCTACAGGTAAAAAAAAAAAAAACAGCCCTCGCGGGACTTTACTGGTGGTCCAGTGGTTAAGAATCTGCTTCCAATGCAGGGGATGTAGGTTCGATCCCTGGTTGGGGAACTAAGATCCCACATGCCACGGGACAACTAAGCCTGCATGCTCTGTAGCCCACATGCCACAACTAGAGAGGAGCCCATGCGCAACTAGAGAGGAGCCCATGCACCGCAACAATGAAAGATCCCACATGCCGCAACAAAGATCCCACATGCCACAACTAAGACCTGATGCAGCCAAATAAACAAATAAATAAATAATAAAAACAGCCCTCGCACCAAAAATATTAAACCCACACAAGATACACAGGGACGGACCCACATATAAATAGCCCTCCAAGACGAGTAGCTAACTGTTTCTCCTAAACTCACAGAATAAGAGAAATATAAGTAAAATGAAGAAGCAGAGGAACCACTCACAGTTAAAAGACCAAGAGAATTCCCCTGAAAGAACAAATAAACAGACCTCTTCAGTCAAATAGACACCAATTTCAAAAAGGAGATAATGGAAATACTGAAAGAATTAAGGAAGGCTATTGACAGAGATGCAGAGTACTGTTAAAAAAAAAAAAAAGGAACTAGAAACTATAAAGTATAACCAAGAAAAATTAGAGAACTCATTTGCTGAGATGACAACTGAACTAAAAGCAATGAACAGCAGAATAAATAATGCACAAGAACAAATAAGTGACCTGGAAGATATCAATAGAATAATGGAAATCACCCAATCAGGACAGCAGACAGAAAGGCAAATTAAAAAGAAAATGAAAGCAATATAAGAGACCTATGGGATAATATAAAGCATGCCAATGGGGATTGAAAATGTATTTGAAGAAATTATGGCTGCATAAAGAAGGAAACATATCCAGGTATAGGAAACACAGAGGGTCCCAAACAAGGTAAGCCCAAATAGACCTACACCAGGACATATTATAATACAAATAGCAAAAGTTAAAGAGAGGATTCTAAAAGCAGCAAGAGAAAGACAAAGAGTTAATTACAAGGGGACCCCCATAAGGCTATCAGCTGATTTCTCTACAGAAACGTTGCAAGGCCAGAAGGGAGGGGCAAGATATATTCAAAGTCCTGAAAGGGAAAAGTCTGCAACCTATGATACTCTACCCAGCAAGATCATTTAGAATAGAAGGAAAGATAAAGAATTTCTCAGACAAGCAGAAACTAAAAGAATACAGCAATACTAAACCTATCCTAAAGGAAATATTGAGAGGTCTTCTCTAAATAGAAAAGACTAATATATAAGAAAGAGAAAATCACAATTGGAAAGCAAATCACCTAAATAAGCCAGTACAGAGATTAAAAAAAAAAATTAAAAAATTTCTGTGAAAGTGATAACCACAATAAACAGCAAAAGGATGAACATGAAGATGTAAAAGAGGACATCAAAATCATAAAGTGTGGGGGAGGAGAGTAAGAAAATGTAGATTTTTTTTTTTCATTTCCTAGAATATGTCTGAGCCTATATGACTAGCAGTCTAAGGCAAGCAGATACAGGATGGGGTTAACATAGTGGAAAAACAGGGTAACCGCAAGTCAAAGACATACAATAGATTCAAAAAACCAAAAAGAACGTAAGTATAACACAAAAGAAAATCATTGAACCACAAAAGATAAAAAGAAAAAGGGACAAAGAAAAAATATAAAATCAACAGGAAAACAAGGTTAAAAAGGCAATTAATACATATCTATCAATAATTACCTTAAATGTCAATGGACTAAATGCTCAAATCAAAAGACACAGAGTGGCAGACTGAATTAAAAAAATGAGCCTACAATACCTGCCTGCAAAAGACCCACTTTAGGGCAATGAACACACAGAGATTGAAAGTGAGGGGATAGAAAAAGGTATTTCATGCAAACGGAAATGACAAGAAAAGTGGGAGTCACAACACTCATATCAGACAAAACAGACTTTAAAACAAAGTCCATAAAGAAGGATAAAGACGGACACTATATAATACAAGGATCAACACAAGAAGAGGATTTTACACTTGTCAACATATATTCACCTAATATAGGAGCACCCAAATACACAAAACAAATACTAACAGACATAAAGGGAGAAACTGACAGGAATACAATAATAGTAGGAGACTTTAACACCCCACTCACATCAATGGACAGATCTTCTAGACAGAAAATCAATACGGCAACAGAGATCCTAAATGATACAATAGAACAGTTAGACTTAATTGATATTTTCAGGGCATTACATCCAAAAAAACCCATACTACACATTCTTTTCAAGTGCACATTAAACATTCTCTAGGATTGACAACATACTAGGGCACAAAACAAGCCTCAACAAATTTCAGAGTATAGACGTTATCTCAAGGATCTTTTCTGACCACAATGCCATGAAACTAGAAATCAACCACAGGAAAAGAAATGAGGAAAAAAATGACTACATGAAGACTAGACAACATGCTACTAAAAAACCAACAGGTCAATGATGAAATCAAAGAGGAAATTAAAAAATACCTTGAAACAAATGACAATGAAAACACAACCATACAAAATCTATGGGATGCAGCAAAACCATTTCTTAGAGGGAAGTTCATAGTGATACAGGCCTTATTCAAAAAACAAGAAAAATCTCAAATAAACAACCTAACCAACCACTTAAAACAATTACAAAAAGAAGAACAAATAGAAGAATTATAAAAAGTAATTCATGAAGTAATTCATGAATTACATGAAGTCAGTAGAAGGAAGGAATTAATAAAAATCAGGGAGGAAATAAAGATTTAAAAAACAACAGAAAAAAAATCAATAAAACAAAGAGCTTGTTCTTTTAAAGGGTAAACAAGATTGACAAGCCTCTGGCAAGACTCACCAAGAAGAGAGAGAGAACCCAAATAAACAAAATAAGAAATGAAAAAGGAGACATGACAACTGATACTGCACAAATACAAAAAACCATAAGGGAATACTATGAACAACTATATGCCAACAAATCGACAACCTAGAAGAAATGGACAAGTTTCTAGAAACATAGAACCCACCAAAATTGAATCAAGAAGAAACAGATAATTTGAAAAACCAATCACTAGAGGTGAAATACAGTCTGTAATTTAAAAAACTCCCTAGAAACAAAAGTCCAGGACCAGATGGCTTCACAGGTGAATTCTACCAAACGTAAAAAGAAGAACTTATACCGATCCTTCTCAAACTCCTCCAAAAAACTGAAGAGTGGGGAACACTCTCAAAGACATTCTATGAAGCTGACATCATCCTGATACCAAAACTGGACAAAGACACCACCAAAAAAGAAAATTTCAGGCCAGTATCTTTGATGAATACAGAGGCAGAAATTCTCAACAAAGTGTTAGCAAACTGAATCCAACAACACATAAAAAAGATCATACACCACGACCAAGTGAGATTCATCCCAAGTTCCCATGGATGGTTCAATGTACGCAAGTCAATCAATGTGATACACCACATCAACAAAAGGCAAGACAAAAACCACATGACCATCTCAATAGATGCAGAAAAGCATTTGACAAAATTCAACATCCATTTATGTTAAAACCCCTTTCCAAAGTGGGTATAGAGGGAACATATCTCAACATAAAACAAAAAATGAACCCACAAGCAATATAATACTCAATGGTGAAAAGCTGAAAGGCTTCCTGCTAAAATCTGGAACTAGACAAGGAAGCCCACTCACACCATTTCTATTCACCATAGTATTGAAAGGCCTAACCACAGCAATCAGACAAAAAGAAATAAAAGGTATCCAAATTGGAAGGGAAGAGGTAAAATTGTCATTATATGCAGATAACATGATCCTATACATAGAAAACCCTAAATACACCCCACAAAAACTACTAGAACTGATAAACAAATTCAGCAAGGTAGCAGGATACAAGATTAACATACAGAAATCAGCTACATTTCTTTATACTAACAATAAAATATCAGAAAGGGAATGTAAAATAACAATACCTTTCAAAATCACAGCCCTCCAAATAAAATACTTCGGAATAAACCTGACCAAGGAGGTGAAAGACTTATATGCTAAAAACTATAAAACATTAAGAAAGATAACTGAAGATGACTCAAAGATATGGAAAGAAATCCTATGCTCTTGGATTCAAAGAATTAATATTGTTAAAATGGCCATACTACTGAAAGCAATCTACAGATTTAATGCAATCGCTATCAAATGACCCATGACATCTTTCACAGAACTAGAACAAATAGTTGTAAAATTTATATGGAACCACAAAAGACCCAGAATTGCCAAAGCAATCCTGAGGAAAAAGAACAAAGCAGGAGGCATAACCTTCCCAGACTTCAGACATACTACAGAGCTACAGAAATCAAACCAGCATGGTATTGGCACAAAAACAGACAAATGGATCAATGGAACAGAATAGACAGCCCAGAAATAAATACACGCAACTACTGTCAATTAAATCTTGGATAAAAAAGTCAAAAATATATAATGTGAAAAAGACAGTCTCTTTAGCAAGTGCTGTTGGAAAAGTTGGACAGCCACATGTAAACTGATGAAGTTGAAGCACACCCTACACAAAATAACCTCAAAATTGTTTAAAGACTTAAACATAAGACATGACATAATAAAACTCCTAGAAGAGATCACAGGCAAAACATTCTCTGACATAAATCGTACCAATGTTTTCTTAGGTCAGTCTTTCAAGGCAATGGAAATAAAAACAAAAATAAACAAATGGGACCTTGTCAAACTTACAAGCTTTTGCACAGCAAAGGAAACCATAAACAAAACAAAAAAACAACCTATGGAATGGCAGAAAATATTTGCAAATGATGTGACGGACAAGGGCTTAATTTCCAAAATATACAAACAGCGCATACTAACTCAACAACAAAAAAACAAACAACCCAATCAAAAGATGGGCAGAAAACATAAATAGACATTTCTCTAAAGAATACATAAGGATGGCCAAAAGGCACATAGAAAGATGCTCAACATCATTATTAGAGAAACGCAAATCAAAACTACAATGAGGTACCACCTCACACAGGTCAGAATGGCCATCATGAAAACTCTGTAAAATAACAAATGTTGGAGAGGATGTGGAGGAAAGGGAACCCTCCTACACCACTAGCGGGAATGTAAGTTGGTGTGGCTGCTATGGAAAACAGTATGGAGGTTCCTCAGAAAACTAAAAATAGAATTACCATATGAGCCAGCAATCCCACTCCTGGGCATATATCCAGACAAAACTGTAATCCAAAAAGATACATGTACCCCTATGTTCATAGCAGCACTATTCACAATAGCCAGGACATGGAAACAGTCTTAATGTCCATCAACTGATGAATGGATAAAGAAGATGTGGTACATATATACAATGGAATGCTACTCAGCCATATAAAAGAACAATGGTATTTGCAGCAACAAGAGATTATCATACTAAGTGAAGAAAGTCAGAAAGACAAATACCACATGATGTCACTTATATGTGGAGTCTAAAATATGACACAAATGAACCTATGTACGAGACAGAAACAGACTCACGCTCATAGAGAACAGACTTGTTTCCAAGGGGGAAGAGGGTGGGGGAGGTTGGGGTGAGCGGATGTAAGCTATTATATATAGAATGGATAAACAACAAGGTCCTACTGTATAGCACAGAGAAGTATATAGTCAGTATCCTATGATAAACTATAATGGAAAATAATATATAAAAACGAATGTATATATATGTACAGCCGAATCACTTTGCTGTATAGCAGAAATTAACACAACACTGTAAATAAACTATTATCCTTCAATTAAAAAAAGAAAATACGTCAATACAATTCACCCTATCACTGGTCTAAAAACAAAACAGAAAACATCTTAGTTTAAGAGGCAATCAGCAAACTTCAATACCCGTTCATGATAAAAACTCTCAGAACCAGGAATAAAAGGGAATTTCCTCAACACAAGTGGGCTAGGATTGGCAAATTTTTTCTGTAAAAGGCTAGAGAGTTAATATTTTAGGCTTTCTGGGACTTTCATCCAGACTGTCTCTGTCACAACTCTTCAACTCTGTGGTTTTAAGTGCAAAAGAAGCCACAGACAATGGGTAAACAAATGGTGGGGCTATGTTCCAATAAAACTTTATTTACAAAACAGGTGGCCAACGAGATTTGGCCCTCCCAGTTTCTCACACCTATTAAACTCCCAAAAAAGCTAGCAAACATCACACTTAGGGTGAAAGACTGAATTTCTCCAGCTAATATCACTCACTGTAGACAAGGCCAAGAGTTAAAAACTCTACAGGGGTCCATACTTACGGAAATTCCTACACTTTTGTGAGTTTTTACCTCCAGGAGCCCTACCAGAACTTTTCAGGGTGACTATGTACTTCTAGCAGGGGGAAGGGAAAAGCAGACATTTGAAAATACTGATCTTCTTAACAAGACCTGCACTCAAGTTATTTTGGCAGAGCCTAATCGAAGTGGGTTTCACCAGGGCCTAACCAATGTGGAGGCAGGGAAATACCCAACTCCAGCCCCCTCTAACCTTCCTGTCCTACCCAAGGAGTGAAAAAAAACTGAGAAGCACTGGTGAAGTTCACAGATGAGGTACATGCTCACTTAAAGACTGCCAGCTAATCAAAGGACTACAGAACACTTCTCCTACCCAACCCCCAGCCTCATCACCGTATCATTAAAGACCTATTTATCAGATTTGCTTTAACCCAGTATATCACACACATTAGGCTTTTGACAGAAAATTACAAGGCATACAAAAGGGATTAAAACACAGTCTGAAGAGTCAAAGCAAGCATCAGAACACGACTCTGATACGGCAGGGATGTTGAGATTGTGAGGCTGGGAACTTAAGATCAGTGCAATAAATATGATAACACCTCTCATGGAAAAAACAACGTGCAAGAACAGATGGGTCATGTAAGCAGAGAGTTGGAAATTCTAAGAAAGTCAAAAAGAAATGTTAGAAATCAAAAGCAGGCATCTTATCCATTTAATTAACCATCTTAGGTGGGATATATCTTCATGTTTTCAGCCCAATCACCCAACATATTTTCTTTCCAGGATCTAATGATATCACAGTTACCTTGTTTCACTCACTCTTATTGCATGAAAGACAATGAAGTATTTTAAAAGCACAATTTTGTTATGCAGATGTGCCCACTAGTGACAACTGTAACACTTTCTCATCAAAGGCCAAAACCCTAGAGGCAGGAATCTCTGGTATTAATCGTGTACCTGTGTCCTGTTAAGTCTGTGACAGTGCATAGGCTTTATTATTTTCATAATAAATCCTAGAATTCTATCAAAAGCTGGTGTAGGTACTTATCTTTATAATCTGGTGGGAAATTGGAACCCATCAAGCTGCCCAAGGTAGAAGAGACATTTCCAACAGAAAGAACGGGAGTGAAAGCCAAAAAAGGGTGTAACGCTCCATCCCTTTGGTTGAGAACCGTCTTTTCTCATTGTTTCTACTTTGGCAAGTTAATACAAAAGGTATAACTCCCTTCAGATTTAACTTATACTTTCTACCAAGGTCAAGCCACTAGTGCATATTATAATAGAGTTCTTTGTCACAGCAAGTGTAATTACTTAGAGATATACTGAATTTAGATTACCAAGTCAAGCCAGCAAGATGGGAGACCCTCAGGGGAAATACTATCTCTGCATTTCCTAAATACCCACAGTTCCTTTAATTTTCATGATCACTAAGGTACAACTGGGAAGCCCTTGCTTGTTGATTGGGGGTGGGGGTGTGGATGGGAGTCACTGAGTTTACCTGGGTGTACTGTTCCAAAACTGTGGCTGCGTCACCGTGCTTCCTCTGCTCAGCTAGCTTTCCTGCAAAGACAATAAGCATCTGAGCACAGTCGGCTTACTAAGAACGGTATTCCCAAAACTCAAGTTGAAACGGTTTTAGGTGGTACTATTTAAATCAAAATGGTCTCCTACAAACTGGAGATTGAGCTCTACAGAGTATACATTCAAAGTGAACTGCTTTAAAATAGCATTTTCAAGTGTTCCCCAAGACTGCTCGAAGAATCATAAAAGGCAGGACCAAGAAACCATTCTCAGGTCAAGTACGTTTGTGAAGCACTGGGTAAGATAGAGTTAAGCATTCTTTTGCTGAAATGCTTCATTAATATGTCTTTATTGTGTATCAAACTATATAATTTGTGAATTTCTATGAGAGAGGCAGGAATACCATGGGGTCCTATCTTAAATGGCAGTTACAATCAAAATTTAGCATGGGATGTGAAAATCACATACAGTCAAAATCAGTCATGAAAAATGCTTACAAAGGCACACATATGGGAAACTGACCTAGCATCTCGCACTAATCCATTTTTTCCTCTAATAGGAAGAGGCTGCTGTTTCTTTGGTTGAGCACTAGATGGGGGTAGTTGGCTTATGTCAGGGGTCTTGCAGTATCTTCAGATCCGAGACTCATTCTCAGCCCAGTTGAGATAATTACACTATGAGAGGCACACAGAACCCAGAGTTAACTAAGGGGCTGGCAGAGTCACGACTCCCATTTCATGCTAACTCCAGGGCATATTATCGCTGACAAAACCAGGAAGAGTCATCTCCACTGTTTCAAAAGCTATCTTTTCTTCCTTTTGGTGACTTGTGTAAACTAAGTTAAATGTACACATGAAGTGACTCCACCTTGTAACATTTCTCAAAAATCTTTGAGCACTGTCTTCTCCGCCTTTTTCTGCTAAGCATCTGGGAGAACTAGGTGCACTCCATTATAAGGCATGACACACAGCAAGCTAAAAGTTGAAAAGGATGTAAGAGAAGATAACAGACACCAAAAACAGAACTAGAAATTTTAAACTACAAATAACAGCCATCTCCACCATGTGAGAACACAGCAAGGCAGTCATCTGCACGCCAACAAGAGAGCTTTTATCAGAAACCAACCCCGATGCCCGTTGGTTTGGGACTTGCAGCTTCCACAACTGATTCCTTCCAGGAGACCACAGTACAGCAGATCATCCTGTCTCCTTGGGTTTCTCTTGCCTGTGACAGTTTCTCAGGCTTTCCTTGTTTTTCAAGACTTTGACACTTTGGAGGAGGACTGGTCAGCTGTGTGGATGAAAGGCTCTTGGTGCTGCAACCAGGAGTCAGTGCTGTGCCTCTGAGGTGGGAGAGGCAACTTCAGGACACTGGTCCACAAGAGACCTCCCAGCTCCACATAATATCAAACAGAGAAAATCTCCCAGAGATCTCCATCTCAACACCAGCACCCAACTTCACTAAACGACCAGCAAGCTACAGTGCTGGACACCTATGCCAAACAACTAGCAAGACAGGAACACAACCCCACCCATTAGTAGAGAGGCTGCCTAAAATCATGATAAGTCCACAGACACCCCAAAACACACCGCCAGACGTGGACCTACCCACCAGAAAGACAAGATCCAGCCTCATCCACCAGAACACAGGCACTAGTCCCCTCCACCAGGAAGCCTACACAACCCACTGAACCAACTTTAGCCACTGGGGACAGACACCAAAAACAACGGGAACTACAAACCTGCAGCCTGTAAAACGGAGACCCCAAACACAGTAAGATAAGCAAAATGAGAAGACAGAAGAACACACAGCAGATGAAGGAGCAAGATAAAAACCTGCCAGACCTAACAAATGAAGAGGAAATAGGCAGTCTACCTGAAAAAGAATTCAGAATAATGATAGTAAAGATGATCCAAAATCTTGGAAATAGACAAAATGCAAGAAACATTTAACAAGGACCTGGAAGGACTAAAGAGGAAACAAGTAACGATGAACAACACAATAAATGAAATTAAAAATACTCTATATGGGATCAATAACAGAATAACTGAGGCAGAAGAACGGATAAGTGACCTGGAAGATAAAATAGTGGAAATAACTACTGCAAAGCAGAATAAAGAAAAAGGAATGAAAAGAACTGAGGACAGTCTCAGAGACCGCTGGGACAACATTAAATGCACCAACATTCGAATTATAGGGGTTCCAGAAGAAGAAGAGAAAAAGAAAGGGACAGAGAAAATATTTGAAGAGATTAGAGTTGAAAACTTCCCAAATATGGGAAAGGAAATAGTTAATCAAGTCCAGGAAGCACAGAGAGTCCCATACAGGAAAAATCCAAGGAGAAACACGCCAAGACACATAATAATCAAACTGTCAAAAATTAAATACAAAGAAAACATATTAAAAGCAGCAAGGGAAAAACAACAAATAACACACCAGGGAATCCCCATAAAGTTAAGAGCTGATCTTTCAGTAGAAACTCTGCAAGCCAGAAGGTAGTGGCAGGACATATTTAAAGTGATGAAGGAGAAAAACCTGCAACCAAGATTACTCTACCCAGCAAGGATCTCATTCAGATTTGATGGAGAAATTAAAACCTTTACAGACAAGCAAAAGCTGAGCGAGTTCAGCATCACCAAACCAGCTTTACAACAAATGCTAAAGGAACTTGTCTAGGCAAGAAACAACAAGAGAAGGAAAAGACCTACGCTAACGAACCCAAAACAATTAAGAAAATGGGAATAGGAACATACGTATCGATAATTACCTTAAATGTAAATGGACTAAATGCTCCCACCAAAAGACACAGATTGGCTGAATGGATAGTAAAACAAGACCCATATATATGCTGTCTATGAGAGACCCACTTCAGACCTAGAGACACATACAGACTGAAAGTAAGGGGAGGAAAAAGATATTCCATGCAAATGAAAACCAAAAGAAAGCTGGAGTAGCAATTCTCATATCAGACAAAATAGACTTTAAAATAAAGACTATTACAAGAGACAAAGAAGGACACTGCATAATGATCAAGGGATCGATCCAAGAGGAAGATATAACAATTGTAAATATTTATGCACCCAACATAGGAACACCTCAATACATAAGGCAAATACTAACAGCCATAAAAGGAGAAATCAACAGTAACACATTCATAGTAGGGGACTTTAACACCCCACTTTCACCAATGGACAGATCATCCAAAATGAAAATAAAGAAGGAAACACAAGCTTTAAATGATACATTAAACAAGATGGACTTAATTGATATTTATAGGACATTCCATCCCAAAACAACAGAATACACATTTTTCTTAACTGCTCATGGAACATTCTCCAAGATAGATCATATCTTGGGTCACAAATCAAGCCTTGGTAAATTTAAGAAAATTGAAATTGTATCAACTATCTTTTCCTACCACAACACTATGAGACTAGATATCAATTACAGGAAAGGATCTGTAAAAAATACAAATACATGGGGGCTAAACAATACACTACTTAATAACGAAGTGATCACTGAAGAAATCAAAGAGGAAATCAAAAAATACCTACAAACAAATGACAATGGAGACAGGACGACCCAAAACCTATGGGATGCAGCGAAAGCAGTTCTACGAGGCAAGTTCATAGAAATACAATCCTACCTTAAAAAACAGGAAACATCTCGAATAAACAACCTAACTTTGCACCTAAAGCAATTAGAGAAAGAACAACCAAAAAACCCCAAAGTTAGCAGAAGTAAAGACATCATAAAAATCAGATGAGAAATAAATGAAAAAGAAATGAAGGAAACGAGAGCAAAGATCAATAAAACTAAAACCTGGTTCTTTGAGAAGATAAACAAAATTGATAAACCATTAGCCAGACTCGTCAAAAAAAAAGGGAGAAGACTCAATTCAATAGAATTAGAAGTGAAAAAGGAGAAGTAACAACTGACACTGCAGAATACAAAAGATCATGAGAGATTACTACAAGCAACTCTATGCCAATAAAATGGACAACCTGGAAGAAATGGACAAATTCTTAGAAATGCACAACCTGCCAAAAGTGAATCAGGAAGAAATAGAAAATATGAACAGACCCATCACAAGCACTGAAATTGAAACTGTGATTAAAAATCTTCCAACAAACAAAAGCCCAGGACCAGATGGCCTCACAGGTGAATTCTATCAAACACTTAGAGAAGAGCTAACACCTATCCTTCTCAAACTATTCCTAAATATAGCAGAGGGAGGAACACTCCCAAACTCATTCTACGATGCCACCATCACCCTGATACCAAAACCAGACAAAGATGTCATAAAGAAAGAAAACGACAGGCCAATATCACTGATGAACATACATGCAAAAATCCTCAACAAAATACTAGCCAACAGAATGCAACAGCACATTAAAAGGATCATACAGCATGATCAAGTGGGGTTTATTCCAGGAATGCAAGGATTCTTCAATAAACGCAAATCAATCAACGTGATACACCATATTAATGAATTGAAGGAGAAAAAACATATGATCATCTCAATAAATGCAGAGAAAGCTTTCGACAAAATTCAACACCCATTTATGATAAAAACCCTGCAGAAAGTAGGCATAGAGGGAACTTTCCTCAACATAATAAAGGCCATATATGACAAACCCACAGCCAACATCGTCCTCAATGGTGAAAAACTGAAAGCATTTCCACTAAGATCAGGAACAAGACAAGGTTGCCCACTCTCACCACTCTTATTCAACATAGTTTTGGAAGTTTTAGCCACAGCAATCAGAGAAGAAAAGGAAATAAAAGGAATCCAAATCGGAAAAGAAGTAAAGCTGTCACTGTTTGCAGATGACATGCCACTCTACATAGAGAATCCTAAAGATGCTACAAGAAAACTACTAGAGCTAATCAATGAATTTGGGAAAGTAGCAGGATACAAAATTAATGCATAGAAATCTCTGGCATTCCTATACACTAATGAAAAATCTGAAAGCGAAATCAAGAAAACACTCCCATTTACCACTGCAACAAAAAGAATAAAATATCTAGGAATAAACCTACCTAAGGAGACAAAAGACCTGTATGCAGAAAATTATAAGACACTGATGAAAGAAATTAAAGAGGATACAAATAGATGGAGAGATATACCATGTTCTTGGATTGGAAAAACGAACATTGTGAAAATGACTCTACTACCCAAAGCAATCTAGAGATTCAGTGCAATCCCTATCAAACTACCACTGGCATTTTTCACAGAACTACAACAAAAAATTTCACAATTTGTATGGAAACACAAAAGACCCCGAATAGCCAAAGCAATCTTCAGAACGAAAAATGGAGCTGGAGGAATCAGGCTTCCTGACTTCAGACTATACTACAAAGCTACAGTAATCAAGACAGTATGGTACTGGCAGAAAAACAGAAAGATCAATGGAACAGAATAGAAAGCCCAGAGATAAACCCACGCACGTATGGTCACCTTATCTTTGATAAAGGAGGCAAGAATGTACAGTGGAGAAAGGACAGCCTCTTCAATAAATGGTGCTGGGAAAACTGGACAGGTACATGTAAAAGTATGAGGTTAGATTACTCCCTAACACCATACACAAAAATAAGCTAAAAATGGATTAAAGACCTAAAGGTAACGCCAGAAACTATCAAACTCTTAGAGGAAAACATAGGCAGCACACTCTATGACATAAATCACAGCAAGATTCTTTTTGACCCACCTCCTAGAGAAATGGAAATAAAAACAAAAATAAACAAATGGGACCTAATGAAACTTAAAAGATTTTGCACGGCAAAGGAAACCATAAACAAGACCAAAAGACTACCCTCAGAATGGGAGAAAATATTTGCTACTGAAGCAACTGACAAAGGATTGATCTCCAAAATTTACAGGCAGCTCATGCAGCTCAATAACAAAAAAACAAACAACCCAATCCAAAAATGGGCAGAAGACATAGACATTTCTTCAAAGATGATATACAGACTGCCAACAAACACATGAAAGAATGGTCAACATCATTAATCATTAGAGAAATGCAAATCCAAACTACAATGAGATATCATCTCACACCAGTCAGAATGGCCATCATCAAAAAATCTAGAAACAATAAATGCTGGAGAGGGTGTGGAGAAAAGGGAACACTCTTGCACTGCTGGTGTGAATGTGAATTGGTACAGCCACTATGGAGAACAGTATGGAGGTTCCTTAAAAAACTACAAATACAAGTACCATATGACCCAGCAATCCCACTACTGGGCATATACCCTGAGAAAACCATAATTCAAAAAGAGTCATGTACCAAAATGTTCATTGCAGCTCTATTTATAATAGCCGGGACATGGAAACAACCTAAGTGTCCATCATCGGACGAACTGATAAAGAAGATGTGGCACATATTATACAATGGAATATTACTCAGCCATAAAAAGAAACAAAATTGAGTTATTTGTAGTGAGGTTGATGGACCTAGAGTCTGTCATACAGAGTGAAGTAGTCAGAAAGAGAAAGACAAATACCGTATGCTAACACATATATATGGAATTTAAGAAAAAAAATGTCATGAAGAACCTAGGGGTAAGACAGGAATAAAGACACAGACCTACTAGACAATGGACTTGAGAATATGGAGAGGGGAAGGGTAAGCTGTGACAAAGTGAGAGAGTGGCATGGACATATATACACTACCAAACGTAAATTAGACAGCTCGTGGGAAGCAGCTGCATAGAACAGGGAGATCAGCTCGGTGCTTTGTGACCACCTAGAGGGGTGGGATAGGGAGTGTGGGGGGGAGGGAGACGCAAGAGGGAAGAGATGTAGGAACATATGTATATGTATAACTGATTCACTTTGTTAAAAAAATTTTAAAAAGAAAAAAAAATAAACTACAAATAACAAGTTTCTAGAGCAGAAGCATCAACAGAGCCAGAATGAAGACTTAGTAAAGTAGGGACTTCTCAGTATTTGTAAAACAAGTTCAGGTTGGAAATTGAAAGGGCTTATAGAAGAGTCCACAGATATAATAACCAGAAAATGCCAGAAACAGAAAAGTGATAATCTCACACATTTTTATAATCCCAAAGGAAAAAAAAACAATGTGAAATTACTCAAAAGAATATGTACGTACATTTAACAGGATATAGTTTGGATTTTTTTTCAGGACTGCTTTTTATGGGGAGATCATAACAGCATTTACAAGACTCTTAAAAAGGTGGGGGGAAAATATACCAGCCACTCACTCACTTCAAGCACGGCTGAGAGGGCCAGAGCCCCACCCGTCTCTTCGCCCAGGCACTCTGGGAATGTCACTCCACTCTAAGAAATCAGACTGTGGAATAACCTCACCGCCAGTTCAGGCAATCCCTAGATCCTGACACAGCTAAACTGCCTTTGCTTTCACTCTGCTTATACATTTGGCTTCATTTCTGAAAATTGCTATTATGGTTTCCAATGATCTATTGGCTATATTTGAACAGTCCCACTCGGAAATTCTTCTTTACATTCTCGCAGGGCACATTGCTACCCAGCTACACTGTACCCGGTGTCCTGTAAAGTGTGAATTTGGTGAATGAGGTAGAGAAAAGTGTTAGCTAGATCATTTCCAACTTTGAGTGTTCTCTCACGATTCCAGCTTTTGCCCTTCCTGAGGACTGGAATACAGATGTGGAGAAAATCCACCTTCAACTCTGCCTAAGAGATGGCAGATCCGCACCATGGGAGGACTTGTCAGTGCCATGAGAGAGACAAGTAAACTGCTTTCTTTATTGTGCGTATTGTGTGTATTTGGGGAACTCTCGTAGCAGTTTAATTTTTACTCTACCTAATAAGCCACTCCAAATTAACCTTTACCCATGCACATGACAATGCACCAAGGTGTGCTCCCACCTGGCACACGTCTGCAAAACTGCCAAACAAAACCACAGAGACACAAAGCCATTAGAGGTTATCTAGGAGAACCTAATGGTGTGTTTACCTGCCAGAGTTCTGCCCAGCCCAGCCAGCTGGTCTTTGGTCAAGTGAAGCTGGGCTGCCACACAGAGAGCTTGCTGCCAACTGCCACAAGCCACAAAGGCACTGAGAGCTTTCTCGTAGGCACCACAGCGGGCAAACACGAGCCCTGCTGGCTCACAGAAGTGCTCCTGCAGCAAGTGTTCCCCGTAAGCAATGCTGATGTCCTGGGACAGGAAGAGACAAAGGGTTGGTGAGGACAGGTGATAACTGTTTTTTTAAATCTCCAAGGTAGGCTGCCTCGGTCATTATACTTGAAACTCCCTGGAATGACTTAGAAAAACCCTGTGGATGACCAGTGAATTCAATCTTTCTTCCACTCAAAACCTTACTGAGGATGTGCCATGTATTCATCCAACAAAAAATTACTGAGTACTATTCAGGGCAGTGGGAGTAACACAGCAAAGCAAAAAATAAAGCCAAACATAGCAAAAACAAACAAACAGAAAAAATAAACAGTAACAAGAACCACTCCCAACTTCCTGCTCTTGTGGTGAAAGAGTACGAACTTATAAACACACTGTGGTCGACAGCTAATGGCAGATAGTGGTAAAGGGCCAGAGCGATGGGAGTGCTGTTTCAGAGGGCTGTGAGGATTAGAAGCCACGTGAAGAGTTATGGGACAGTACTCCACGCCAAGAGCACAGAAAGCACCATGGCCATCGGGCAGGAATGGGTATGGAATGCACAGGAAAGAATAACAAAAAGGCTGGTATGACTGAAGCACAGAGGGCACAGGGAATGAACAGATAAGGCAAATGAGAGCAAAGAGGCAGGCTTTGGCCAAATTCTCTATTCCCCAGGCTCAGTATGAGGCAGGGAAACGGGGACATAACACGGGGTCCCTGCCCTTAAGGAAACCCACAGCCTGGTGGGGCAACAAATCAGTAGATAGCAGATTGATAAATGCCCTTCCCAAGTTTAGAACAGGGTGCTCTGGGAGCTCAGTGTTTGGCACCTCAGCCAGGAACGGCTTTCTGGCAGAGGAGACCCGAGAGTTTAGAAGGACAGGGGGGCTGAAGGAAGTGGAGGAAGAGGGCTGCCAGAGGCAGCTGACGATAAAGAAGCAGGCAGGGGCCAGATGACAGAAAGACGTGTGCAATTTGTGGACAAACTGAAAATGGTGGTGATGATGGCACGGGCTCCATATCCCAGGTCGGCCACCTCACGTCCCAGGTCCTGAGGCAAGGTGGTTCCTCATTTGAAAATTGTGCACAACACCTACCAGGTTGTTGTAAGAATTATAATACATTTAGCTGATAAGCAAAGTATCTGCATATGAGAAAAGCTAAACAGATGTTTGTTCAAACAAGCGAACCAAACTTTATGTAGAAATACATGGGAAAGATCAGCACTATTCAGGAAGATCGTGAGTTTGGGCTGGAGGAGGGGCAGGATGGAAACTGCCATGGTATTCCCGAGGAGGATCCAGAGACAACGCCTAGGTTTCTTGCCTGGGCAAGTTCTTCAGAAGAGGAACAGGTCAGGGCCTTTCTCCCAGATAAGAAGTTCAAGATGAGGCTAATTAGTTTGAAGATAAATCTTGAAACCAAGGACAGTGTCAGGGACTCAGGAGCCTCATCCTTCTCCAACTAAAGCACAAAGCAAAATCAGGAGAGCCTCATTTCACATGCTACACACCTTGTACTGCTGCGAGTTTGGTGGATATAACTTCAGAGCTTCGTTATACAAGTTTTTATCTTTTATTAAGTTTAAGCATTCTGGGAAGTACTCCGGTCCTACAGGAATAAGATTCATACACACACAAGCTTGAGACTTGGGAAGCATAATGGATTTCATTTCTACCAATGGTCCCTACATAAAATCAACAAGGGACCTTTTTAAGACCTGCATAATTACAGTATCTGGAGAACGGGAATGCAGGAGTGTGAGCTTTAATGAGCACCACTGCAGATTCTGAGGTATGAGAAGCACCAATTGGAATGAGAGTTCTACTTAAAAGGAATTTTACACTACCTCTGATGAATGACCATCCAGCCCAGTGTTTGCTCAGCCTCCTTAGTAAGAATCACCTGGGGAGCTTATTAACCATACACACGCCTGAGTCCCGTCCCAGCCCAGCTGAACCAGATCCTCCAAGGAAGCCAGAAGCTGAATGCTTAACAAGCACCCCAGGTGCCTCTTCCTTGTCCCCGTCTCAGCCCTTAGGAAAGAGTCACAACTGCTGAAGCGTGAGGCTCCAGTACTGGTCAGGGATGGGGTGAAGCACAACACCCGGCATCGTGCTGCTTCGACTCCACATCACTGCCAATCAAAACTGTGTCAGGGCACTGCCAGTAGGCACGGCCACTCAGACAAGCTGGGTTTCCTTCAGGTGTCTGCAAACACCACGAGAAGAGTGAATTATCAACCAATTTTGATTTTAAGACACTGAAGTGAATTTCGAGGATGATCACTCTTGACTCAGAAGCATCTGCTCTATCTTAGCTATGGAGCTCCTCCCGTTCATTCAAAGACATTTGCTTTACCCTCAGCTTTTCAAAACATATGATAAAAATAAGGTGCGCGTACGTAATTGTTAACATTTTGAGGTGTGGAAATTGAAATCTGTCT
>NW_021697094.1:0-1357 GCF_005190385.1 Monodon monoceros | reverse complement strand
ATCGGTATACCAGTGCTGTGAAAAATATGGATATTCTAAAGAGATTCCAACAGCAAAACACCAGTGATAACAATTAAAAAATTATGGCTTTCTTTAGCTACTTCCTCAAAACAAACTGGGAAGCCTATGCACTTGCAAACTCCTTTTACAAATAATCTGTACAGCTAGCTCAAATGCAAATCAGGATTCCTTTAAAAATTATAATTTTGGGAACCTAGTATTTAAATTTTTTAAAAGGCAATATAATATTTAAAGAATCTAATTATACTATGAGGCTCAATATTTGTGAAAGATGTTGCTTACAAGTGAAAGAAATAAAAGTTGTCATAGCTTTGGAAATGACCAATCTATGATTATCAACTTCCCTAAATTCTGCAAGATGTTAATAGATTATAAGTTTCACAAGTACTGAATACTACATATATCCCCAATTTTGAGCGTCAACGCACAATAATAAACTGAAAACTGTGAGAAATAATGCAATTTAAAAGACCCTATCTAATACAATGTGGGGAGTACTGCTCCCAATAAAGCTAGGACTAATGGTAATGATTTAAAATAAACAAGGAGGAACAAGTAAGAAATGACTTATTTTGTACTTTTATACTGTAACTTCTAAAACTATTTATTTATGGTTAAAAATGCTTCCTTTTTACGTCAGCACTCTCCAAATAGCCATATGTTAGAAAAGTAATAATTTTACAGTTGGCAGAAGGAAAAGCATATCAAAGGAGAAGTTAATGGAAAACCACAGTAAACCCTGAATCTTTCATGACTTCATAATAAATGACCTCAATTATACTCTCAAGAAAGCACAAGTTTCCTGCTCTATAATTAAGGACATAATGAGAATTTTATTGATAAATCATTTGACGTTGTCTCTTCCCACACAATGCGCTTTCATTTAACCGCCTAAAACAAGCGTACAAAACGAGGAGCATTAAATAAATGGATAGTTTCATTTTTTGCTGAGCAATGCACATGCTCTAGTTTAACATTCAAGATGATCAGAATATTAAGAGAAAGAAGAGGGGGCTATTCCACAAAGAAATCTAAAGCAACATCTAAGAAGGTAACTTGAAAAGTACCTGTCTGTAAAGCATAAAGAGTGTCCCTTAAGGTTTAAGTGATCAACAAAGAGCACATGGAAAAAACTGAAGTTGAATCAAAATGGCTCTGAAAACTGAGTTAATATTCTTTCCTGTAGTACCTGGCTTTGGGCACGTTTCTCTGCCATTTGTGGATTGGATCTTAAAAGTTAGGTCAAGCTTGGGTTTCCCTGGTGGCACAGTGGTTGAGAGTCCGCCTGCCGATGCAGGGGACACGGGTTCGTGTCCCGGTCCGGGAAGATCCCACA
>NW_021697093.1:975-2216 GCF_005190385.1 Monodon monoceros | reverse complement strand
GTTAGGGTTAGGGTACGGGGACGGTTTAGGGTACAGGTTATTGTACGGCAACGGTTTAGGGTGAGCGTACGTGTTAGGGTATGGGTTAGGGTTAGGGGACGTGTTAGGGTAAGGCCTTGGGTAAGGGTTAGGGTTAGGTTTAAGTTTAGGGTTAGGGGACTTGGACGGGGACAATTTAGTGTACAGGTTAGGGTACGACAACTGTTTAGGGTGAGCGTACGTGTTAGGGTACGGTTTAGTATTAGCGAACGGATTAGGATTAGGGGACGGTTTAGGGTAAGCCTTCGGGTAAGGGTTAGGGTTAGGGTTAGGGTTAGGTGTCGGGTATGGTTTAGGGTACAGGTTAAGGTATGACAAACTGTTAGGGTGAGCGTACGTGTTAGGGTAAGCGTTAGTGTTAGCATACGGGTTAGGATTAGGGGACGGGTTAGGGTAAGGCTTCGGGTAAGGTTTAGGGTTAGGGTTAGGGTTAGGGTATAGGACGGGGACGGTTAAGGTTACAGGTTAGAGTACGACAACGGTTTAGGGTGAGCGTATATGTTAGGGTACATGTTAGTATTAGCGTATGGGTTAGGATTAGGGGACGGTTTAGGGTAAGGCTTCGGGTAACGGTTAGGGTTAGGGTTAGGGTTAGGGTTAGGGTTCGGGGACAGGGGCGGTTTAGGGTACAGGTTAGTGTACGACAACGTTTTAGGGTGAGTGTACGTGTTAGGGTACGGGTTAGTGTTAGCGTCCGGGTTAGGATTAGGGGACGGGTTAGAGTAAGTCTTCGGGTAAGCGTTAGGTTTAGGGTTAGGGTTAGGTTTAAGGTTAGGGGACGGGTACGGGGATGGTTTAGTGAACAGTTTTGGGGGCGACAACGGTTTAGGGTGAGCGTATGTGTTAGGGTAAGGGTTAGTGTTAGCGTACGTTTTAGGATTAGGTGACGGGTTAGGGTAAGGCTTCGGGTTAGGGTTAGGGTTAGGGGACGGGGACGGTTTAGAGTACAAGTTAGGGTACGGTAACGGCTTAGGGTGAGCGTACGTGTTAGGGAACGGGTTAGTGGTAGCGTACGTGTTAGGATTAGGGGACGAGTTAGGGTAAGGCTTCGGGTAAGGGTTAGGGTTAGGGTTAGGGTTAGTTGATGGGGACGGTTAAGGTTACAGGTTAGGGTACGACAACGGTTTAGGGTGAGCGTACGTGTTAGGGTACGGGTTAGTGTTAGCGTACGGGTTAGGATTAGGGGATGGGTTAGTGTTAGC
>NW_021697093.1:0-875 GCF_005190385.1 Monodon monoceros | reverse complement strand
ACGGTAACGGCTTAGGGTGAGCGTACGTGTTAGGGAACGGGTTAGTGGTAGCGTACGTGTTAGGATTAGGGGACGAGTTAGGGTAAGGCTTCGGGTAAGGGTTAGGGTTAGGGTTAGGGTTAGTTGATGGGGACGGTTAAGGTTACAGGTTAGGGTACGACAACGGTTTAGGGTGAGCGTACGTGTTAGGGTACGGGTTAGTGTTAGCGTACGGGTTAGGATTAGGGGATGGGTTAGTGTAAGGCTTCGGGTAAGGTTTAGGTTTAGGGTTAGGGTTAGGGGACGGGGCTGGCTTAGGGTACAGGTTAGGGTACGACAACACTTTAGGGTGAGCGTACGTGTTAGGGTACGGGTTAGTGTTAGCGTACGTGTGAGTATTATGGGACGGGTTAAGCTAAGGCTTCGAGTAAAGGTTAGGGTTAGGGTTATGGTTAGGGTTAGGGTTAGGGGACTGGGACGGTTTAGGGTACAAGTTAGTGTACGACAACGATTTAGGGTGAGCGTACGTGTTAGGGTATGGGTTAGTTTTAGCGTATGGGTTAGGATTAGGGGACGGGTTAGGTTAAGGCTTCGGGTAAGGGTTAGGGTTAGGGTTAGGGTTAGGGTTAGGGTTTGGGGACGGGGACGGTTTAGGGTACAGGTTAGGGTACGACAACGGTTTAGAGTGAGCGTACATGTTAGGGTACGGGTTAGTGTTAGCGTACGGGTTAGGATTTGGGGACGGGTTAGGGTAAGACTTCGGGTTAGGGTTAGGGATAGGGGACGGCGACAGTTTAGAGTACAGGTTAGGGTACGGTAACGGCTTAGGGTGAGCGTACGTGTTAGGGAACAGGTTAGTGTTAGCGTACGTGTTAGGATTAGGGGACGGGTTAGGG
>NW_021697092.1:0-3526 GCF_005190385.1 Monodon monoceros | reverse complement strand
TCCTATGCTTTAAGTGCAATTCCAGTCTACCCCCTGAAATCCTTTTCCTGAAATTCTGCCCCGCTTTCAAGTCCTCTTCGAAGACATACTTCAATTCATTTTTGGACGACAGCTGTCCTTCATAACTCTGCAGGTTTGTGAATTACAGTGCCCCTGATCTCCTTTCTTCAACTCGCTTTCTTGTGACCTGGCCGCAAAACCGCAGGATGGCTTCAGGCCCTAATATGTTTCAGGCAGGGCATGCTGAGCCTTTGGTTAATTCCTCTTCCTGGTGGGAAATGAGTGTTCCATTTGCCCGTGCAGACACCTATAGCTAGTCTCTCATTGGTTCTCCCTATTCCCGTTCATCTTGCGCAGAAATTGCAAACTGTGTCAACCAGGAGGTTAAAGGCACTGACTCTCCAGTTGGGGAGAGTTTTAGTAAAGCGTCTGGAATGGTGAACCCGAGTACCAGGGGAAGAAAACAGAGATGCATTTGAAAACGTTTCCCAATCACACGCTGGACCATACTCTGTGTTTCCCATGCATGTTTTAGCTGAAGGAAGAATCCTTTCAACCTGGAGAGTTGGGACCCATGGAATGGGTACCATGCAGTATGACTTCAAAGGGTCTGCGTTTGCTCACCGAATCTCACCAATGCTACCAGCCCAAAGTGTCCAGCCTTATGTCTCACCCAGCTCTGGGTGTAGATGTGATAAATCCAGGTTGCATCACAAGCCCTGAGTGAATTATTTAAGAATTGCTCTCTATTTCACTGTCATTGTGTTTTGTTTTTGAAATTTATTTTGATAATGGGATTTATCGGATTCTCACTGCTGCGTTTAGACCGCTGTACACACGCTTGATTTCCTTATGGAGTCATACACATCCATGGGTTTTAAGATTCTTACTGGTCAGGTATATTCACAGGCATTGAATATGGGGTGTTGAGTCCATTTAGTTGAGCAAGGCGTAGGTCTTGTCTATTATATATTTGGCTTATGGAACGGTATATGTGCTAATTTCAATCTCTGGTTTTATGCAGCACCCCAACTCACCTTTCCCCATAAGCAAGCATAAGTTGGTTTTCTAAATTTGAGACCCTGTTCTGTTTTGTAATTCAGTTCATGTGTAGCCAAGGTTACATTCCGTATATTAGTGATATCTTATGATGTTTCTTTTTCTGTGTGACTTATTTCTCGTAGAATCATCGAACCTGAATCCACTCATTATGCCGCTACGCGCCTGATGACGTAGATTTCATTGCTGAGTGTTATTCCATTGTACGTACATACCACAACCTCTTTATCCATTTTTTGCTTTCTCGGATATTTAACTTGTACCATAGACAAGGTTCTTGTAAACAGAGCCGTCCCAAACTTTGGGGTGGCTGTGTGTTTTTGATTTTAATTTCCCTAAGCTATAGGACCGTAACTGGAAGTGCCATAGGCTGTGTCGCTTTGTTTCCTACGTGTTTCAGGAAACACCATACACTGCTCCAGAGTGGCTGTTGGCAATTTCCATCCCGCCCATCAGCATAACAAGGCTCCCTGTTCTCCATGACCTGTCCTGCCTTTCTGGATTTTACACTTTTTTCAGATGGCCCTTTTGACCGGGGGCAGTGAGACTTTATTGTAGTGCAGATTTCCTTTACAGGCTTGCTTGGTTGGCCAAAAAGGGTGTATGCGTTTTATGCTGAATATATTCAGGAAAAAACGCATACGCCCTTTTTGGCCAAGTGCATCATTGTCGACCTTCTGCCTCTTTTCCTATGCTGTAAGTGCAATTCCAGTCTACCCACTGAAATCCTTTTCCTGCAATTCTGCCCCACTTTCAAGTCCTCTTCGCAGACTTCCTTAAATATATATTTGGACGATAGCTGTCATTTATAACTGTGCACGTTTGTGAATTACAGTGCCCCTGAGCTCCTTTCGTCAACCCGCTTTCTTGTGAGCTGGCCGAAAAATCGCAGGATTTCTTCACGTCCTTATCTGGTTCTGGCACGGCATGATGAACCTTTGGTTTATTCCTCTTCCTGGTGGGAATTGAGCGTTCCATTTGCCCGTGCAGACACCTACAGCTAGTCTCTCATTGGTTCTCCCTATTCCTGTTCATCTTGCGCAGAAATTGCAAACTGTGCCAAACAGGAGTTTAAAGGAACTGACTCTCCAAGTGGGGAGAGTGTTAGTAAATCGTCTAGAATGGTGAAACCGAGTACCATGGGATGAAAACTGAGATGCATTTAAAAACGTTTCCCCGTCACACGGTGGACCATACTCTGGGTTTCCCATGCATGTTTTAGCTGAAGGAAGAATCCCTTCAACCTGGAGAGTTGGGACCCATGGAATGGGTACCGTGCAGTATGACTTCAAAGGGTCTGCGTTTGCTCACAGAACCTCACCAATGCTATCAGCCCGAAGTGTCCAGCCTTAATGTCTCACCCAGCTCTAGGTGTAGATGTGGTCAATCCTGCTTCCATCACAATCTCTGAATGAATTATTTAAGAATTGCTCTCTATTTCCCTGTCATTGTGTTTTGTTTTTGTAATTTATTTTGATAATGGGATTTATCTTATTTTCACTGCTGTGTTTATGCCGTTGTACACACACTTGATTCTCTTACGAAGACATATAAATCCATTGGTTTTAAGATTCTTTCTAGTCAGGTATATTCCTAGGCGTTGAATATGGGGTGTTGTGTCCATTTTGTTGAGCAAGCTGTAGGTCTTGACTATTACATATTTAGCTTATGGAACAGTATCTGTGCTAATTTCAATCTCTCGTTTTATGCAGCACCCCAACTCACCTTTATCCTTAAGCAAGAATAAGTTGGTTTTCTATATTTGAGACCCTGTTCTGTTTTGTAATTCAGTTCATGTGTAGCCAAGTTTACATTCCATGTATTAGTGATATAGTATGTCTTTCTCTTTTTGAATTCTGTGACTTTGAATGATCATATGTAACTCCTCTGGAGTTGTTATAAGTGGCCATATTTCATTGGTTTCCAGGCTGAGTCATATTCCACTCTATATAAGCACCACATCTGTATCCATTTTTTCCCTCCAGAGACATTTAACTTATATCCTAGTCGAGGATCTTTTAAACAGTGCGGCGGTATACATTGGGGTGCCTGTGTTCTCTCGATTTTTGTTTTTCCCAAGATATACGTCCATGAGTGGAAGTTCCCTGTGCTCTGTAGCTCATTTTTTAGATGCTTTACTAAACACAATATACTTCTCCAGAGTGACCGTTGGCAATATACATTTCCAGTATAAGCCTCACAGGGCTCCCTTTTCTCCTTGCCCTGTCCTGCATTTCTGGTGTTTACACTTTATGAGGAAGGCTCTTCTGACTGATGTGAAGTGATATGTTTTGTAGTATTGATTTCCTGTGCCCACATGTTTGGTTGGCTAAAAAAGTGTATGCCTTTTTCTTGAATATATACAGAAAAAGACGCATACACCCTTTTTGGCCAACTGCAATGTTGGCAATGTTCAGCCCCTTGTGCTTAATGGCGAGTCCTTTCTACCTCTTCCAATCCCTTTCCT
>NW_021697091.1:0-2099 GCF_005190385.1 Monodon monoceros | reverse complement strand
TACTTAATTTTTTTATTTTTCAAAATTTTTATTGAAGCTGATTTGCCATGTTGTGTTAGTTCCAGGTATACAGCAAAGTGATTCAGTGATAAATATTTATACATATATTCTTTTCCATTATAGGTTATTACAAGATATTGAGGATGGTTCCCTGTGCTATACAGTAGGTCCTTGTTGTTTATCTATTTTATATACAGTAATGTGTATCTGTTAATCCCAAGCTCCTAATTTATTCCAACTCTCCCGTTTTCCTTTGGTAACCATAAATTGGTTTTATGTCTGTGAGTCTATTTCTGTTTTGTAAATGAGTTCATTTGTAGCATTTTTTTAGATTCCACATGTAAGCTATATCATATAATATTTCTCTTTGTCTGACTTGCTTCACTTAGTATGATAATACCTAGGTCCATCTGTGTTGCTGCAAATGACATTATTTCACTCTTTTTTATGGCTGAGTAATATTCCACTGTATATATGTACCACATCTCCTTATAATTTAAAAGAAGGATGGCTTTTAGTGAGATAAGACTCCTCATAGTCTTACAATGAAAGTTAGCATTGAAAGGACTACAGGGGTTAAAAGAAGACATATCCTTTGGTCCCAAGCAATTTATATTTGATTTAAAAAGTAATTTATGTATTTGTACATGCAAGCACACAATCTAGAACAAGAGCAAAAGTAGTATTAAATCTATTAAGTGCTATTAAACTTGTCTGAAATCATTAAAGAAAGCTTCAGAGAGGAGTTCAGCTATAAATATTGCTAGGATTGTCACTGAAGAGACGAGAGAAAGAATATTTCAGAGGGCAGTATAGAATATAAAAAGCATAGAGTGGAAAATAGAAATTAGATACTTGTAACAAAAGCCCAGGACCAGATGCTTCACAGGAGAATTCTATCAAACATTTAGAGAAGAGCTAACACCTATCCTTCTCAAAGTCTTCCAAAATAGAGCAGAGGGCGGACCATTCCCAAACTCATTCTATGAGGCCACCATCACCCTGATACGAAAATCAGACAAAGATGTCACAAAAAAAGAAAACTACAGGCCAATATCACTGATGAATATAGGTGCAAAACGCATCAACAAAATACTAGCAATCAGAATCCAGCAGCACATTAAAAGGATCATACACCATGATCAAGTAGGGTTTATCCCAGGAATGCAAGGATTCTTCAATATATGCAAATCAATCAATGTGATAAACCATATTAACAAATTGAAGGAGAAAAACCATATGTTCATCTGGAGAGATGCAGAAAAAGCTTTTGACAAAATTCAACACCCATTTATGATAAACACCCTCCAGGAATCCAAATCGGAAAAGAAGTAAAGCTGTCACTCTTTGCAGAGGACATGATACTATACATAGAGAATCCTAAAGATGCTACCAGAAAACTACTAGAGCTAATCAATGAATTTGCTAAAGTAGCAGGATACAAAATTAATGCACGGAAATCTCTGGCATTCCTATACACTAATGATGAAAAATCTGAAAGTGAAATCAAGAAAACACTCCCATTTACCACTGCAACAAAAAGAATAAAATATCTAGGAATAAACCTACCTAAGGAGACAAAAGCCCTGTATGCAGAAAATTATAAGACACTGATGAAAGAAATTACAGACAACACAAATAGATGGAGAGATATACCATGTTCTTGGATTGGAAGAATCAACATTGTGAAAATGACTCTACTATCTAAAGCAATCTACAGATTCAATGCAATCCCTATCAAACTACCACTGGCATTTTTCACAGAACTAGAACAAAACATTTCACAATTTGTATGGAAACACAAAAGACCACAAATACCCAAAGCAATCTTGAGAATGAAAAACGGAGCTGGAGGAATCAGGCTCCCTGACTTCAGACTATACTACAAAGTACAGTAATCAAGACAGTATGGTAATGGCACAAAAACAGAAAGATAGATCAATGGAACAGGAAAGAAAGCCCAGAAACAAACCCATGTCCATAGGGTCACCTTATCTTTGATAAAGGAGGCAGGAATGTACAGTGGAGAAAGGACAGACTCTTCAATAAGTGGTGCTGGGAAAACTAGACAGGTACATGTCAAAGTATGAGACTAGATC
>NW_021697090.1:0-2175 GCF_005190385.1 Monodon monoceros | reverse complement strand
GCAAGTAGGGGACCCTTATTTCTGAAAATGTTGAATGAATGTGTTCAAACTGACATTTATTGAGCACCTAATGTGTTCAGAGCTCCGTGGACCATACCCGGGTAAGTGAGCTCAGCGCTGCTCTTAGGGAGTTCTTTCAGAAGCTGACCAGGGAAGATGAAAGACCTTGTGGACCAAATTTGCATTCCATCCTTCAAATAACAAGATTAGTTTTAGTTAATAAAAAACACTGTTAAATTCCTAAACTTATGTCACTGCACTTGCAGGGATTTTTCAGAGTTTAGGCAGGGAAAGTGAAAAAGAAAAACAAAAGCACAAAACCATTAATAATTTTCTACAGAAGGACTCTGACGGACAGCCGCGGATGACTCTGGGGTCTGTTAATTAAAGTGGAGTGATAAGCATCTTTTCTTTTTTCCTCTTCTCTTCTTTGCATGTAGGACAGTCAGCCCTGAACTCAAATCCTACGCCCTGGGAGTTCTTTTTCTCCTCCTCCGTTTGTTGGGTACGTATTATCTCTTTGTTTCCTCAATAATGAATTGGATGCTTATAACCAGGTGAGTACACATCAGTGGAATCATCCCCTTTCTTGAGTTTGTCATTTTTCCTATGAGGTTTTTTGGTAAACAAGGGAAACATCAAGTCTGTTAATTTTGCTCAGGGTTTAGACCTAAACTCACACACTCCCTGGATATTGCAGAGTTTTTGTTGATATCAACTATGCCTTTGTACCACCCTTAATTCTTATTGGCATAAGGAGGAAAAGCGATGGCACCAAAGGGAAAGAAATTTGATGGTGTCATTTGGAACCCTCATTAAGCAACCCATGAGCAGCTTGTGAAATGCTTCACTTATGGGGCTTCCAGCTCGAGGAGAGAGGTATTCTCACAATGCTTCGCAGATGGAAACTTTGCACCCTTTAAATTTTTCCAAACTGATTTAGTTTATTTACCTTGGGTTTCCTGGATGGGGCAAATATGACCTTCATGCTATAGACCCTACATTCCAAGGTTTGGTATGGATAGAAGGAATTAAGTCTAACGCCCCAATGTTTAAGATGGGAAAACAGGATGGGAATAGCCCATGGTTCTTCCAGGGTGCTGGGACTGGCTGGGGAGAAGCTGGAAAGGCCAACAAGGTAACCCTTCTCCCTCTAGACCACACTGTTGCTTTATGAACTCCCTTTGTCAAGGCCAAGATCAAGATAGGACAACTTTTTTTCTTGGATAATAAAGCTGTGGTCTTCTTTAATGGACATTAAATGGTAAATAGATGTGGAAAGGGAAGTAACCATGGCCTATATCTTCAGAGTAAAAATAAAGTTTCTCATTCCAAATAGTATATAATCTGGATGAGCATAAAGAATTAACTACAGAAATGTTTATAAAAATGTCTATAAAAGTTAAAAATTGGCAACAGCCTAAATACCCAAGAGCAGGGAATTAGTTAGTTAAATCCATTATGAGCTCTAATTCCAGTAGGATTTATGTTCCCCTTTAAAGTTCTGGAAAGAAGAATATTCATAGACTTGGAAAAGGCACATGATATGTGGAGGGGGAAAAAGAGGTCTATAATATATTTGCAGATGTTTTTAAAGTATATATAAATATGGAAAAATACTGGAAAGCTAGATGTGAAAATGGTATCAGCTAATTATCATTGAATAGTGAGGCTATAAATGATATTTTCTAAATTTGTTTTTAAAATTTGAATGAATATAGATTTTATTACTTGCATAATGAGATTACTTCCTATATAATTGATAAGTGAAAGAAAATTATTCACCCTTAAATCCATTAATAAGGTAAGGTTTTCCCTGGGGAATGGCAAATACATGACACATGCCCTATCTCTGTCTATAGCAAATAACTTTCAATCAATTGCTGTGATCACTTTTGCCATGCCCAGGACAAGACCTCAGAATCTTCTCAATCACTATCAATCCACATCTGTTGGTACATATGGAGAAACTTAAATGGCATCTTTGTCTTATTTCTGGTTCATGGGAAATAGAAATGTTCTAGGTATAATAATACCTAGTTCAAACAAGTTCAGCAGTAATTCAGACTAAAACATTTAGGCCTTCCTGGAAGTTGTAGTGGCTTTTAGAGCTCTCTAACTACACAGGGTACCAATTATGCTGATTTTTTTTCTCTTATCATTGGGAGGATAGAA
>NW_021697089.1:0-3855 GCF_005190385.1 Monodon monoceros | reverse complement strand
AAGGTGACACCTCGTTGCAGGTTTGAATTGCGTTTCTTTAAGAATTAACGATGTTGCGCATCATGGCAGGTGGTTTTGTTTTAAACGGTGTGAGTACAGTTTCCCTCTCGAAATTGGCTGCGTTAAGGCTGGACCTGTCTTGAATTCTTTTTCGATTACCTCCCCGAGAATGTTTCCTGAGGTCAGGTGTCTTTTCCAGCCCAGCCGGTTTTGTGAAGAAGCAGCGGGTTTAAAGTCGTTGTTACGGGAAACGGCCACAAGGCGGCGGCATTTCCTCCTGCCCAACTCTGGTTACTAAGGCTACAGGAACCTTAGTAAAAGTTCTATTCCTGGGTTGTGAATTAGAGTGGAAGGTGCCAGAAGAATCACCCAAGGGCTTGTGTTCCATTTCTTTTTCCCCTTGTCCTCCCCCCAACTTCAGACAATTCCCAACCCCTGTCAAACCGCCGTGCCGAGGGTGCTGTCGTATGTGCATGGAGAACGACTCTAAGGAAGGAGGCTGCACGTGGGAACCCCACGACCGGGACATGTGCAGACCAGGCGACGTTTCGAAGTTCTTCCAGCCCAGAGGGCCCACCATTCTTTGGGTGCACTAGGCTTGGCTGACGTGTAGGAGGGCCCGCCAGGATCTGGAGGTTGTGGTCCATGCAGAGAGGACCCGTCACTACAGGTGCAAGGGGGCTGCTTTGTTACCACACCCTCCCCAGCTCCCTCAACCCCAGGACCATCCGCCTTGGGACCCAGGTCAGCTCAAGCTTTAGGGATGTGAGCCCAGCCCCGGTCACTTAAGCCTGAGGGGAATAGAGTGGGCCTTGCTCTTTTATTTTGTTTCTTTAATTTAATTTAATTTTCTGTTGATGTATAGTTGATTTACAATTATCTCGTGTTTGTTTTAGGTGTCCAGAAACCTGATACAGTTATACATATACACACATGTATACTTTTGTGGATGCTATTCTGTTATAGGGTATATCAGAGTATTGAGTAGATTTCCCTCTGCTGTACAGTAGGTCCTGGTTGGTTATCTATTTTATACATGTTGTAGTGTGTATAAGAATCCCAACGTCCTAACTGATTCCTCCCCCCACACCTGTCCCTTGGGTAACCAGAAGTTTGCGCCTCGTTGCACGTGGTTTTGTTTGAAACGGTGTGATGAGCAGAGTTTCCCTCTCGACGTGGCTGCGTGAAGGTCGGCTCTGTCTTGAATTCTTTTTCCATTACCTCCCCGAGGACGTCACGTGAGGGCAGGTTTCATTTACAGCCCCCGCAGGCCTTTTGAATAGGAAGTGCCCTTGAGCACCGGTTTTCAAGTTGTTGTTAAGGGGGACTTCCACAAGGGGGCAGCACTTCTTCAGGCCCAGCTGGTTACTCGGGCAACCAGAGCCATAGAGAGAGTCTTGTTTCAGGGTTGTAGATTAGGGTGGAATGTGCCAGAAAAAACAGCTAAGGGCTGGTGCCCCATTGCTGCTTCCCTCTTAACCTTCAGCCCCCAGGCTAATCCCAACCCCTGCCCACACGGCAGTGCCGAAGGTGCTGTCCTTCGTAGGTGGGGGGATTCCAAGGAAGGAGGCTGCCGGTCGGAACCCACAATCAGAAGACTTCGAGACCTGGTGACTTTTCAGAGCTGTTCCAGCCGGAAGGTCCGCCGGCCTTTGGGTGCACTCGGCTTGGTTGAGCTGCAGCCCGGCCCACCTGGATGTGTAGGTCGTGGTCCCATCCCCAGGGAAGCTGGTACTGCAGGTGCAAGGGGGGCTCCTTTGCCAGCACATCCTACCGAGGTCCCTCAGCTCCGCCATAGTCCAGACTTGGGACACAAGGCTGTTCGGGTTCCAAGGATGTGACAGTAGCACAAGTCAACGAGCCCTGTGAAGAATATCGTTCGGATTTCTTTTCTTTTGAAGTTTAATTTTATTTTATATTGGAACAGAGTGGATTTACAGTGTTGTGCTTGTGTTGGCTATACAGCAACCTGATTCACTTATGCGTATACAGATATCTATTCTTTCTCCGATTCTTTCCCCATATAGGTTATAACTGATTGGTGACTAGAGTTCCCTGGGCTAAGCAGTAGGTCCTAGGTAATTTTTGAGTTAACATATATTCGTGTGTATATATTCATCCCTCCCTATCTCCCTGCCTTCCCGTGCCCACCTTTCCCCTCTGGTAACCAGAAGTTGTTTTCTAAGTTTGTGAGTCTGTTTCTCTTTTGTTAATGAATTCATTTGTGTCGATTGCTAGATTCCACCCTTCTGTGGTCTCATATGCTATTTGTCCTTTCCTCTCTGATGGCCTCCACTTCGGTTGACCATCTCCAGTCCATGCACGTGGCTGCAGAAGGCATGATTTCATTGCTATTGTGGCAGAGTCCTATTCCCTCGGGTATATGTACCACATCCTCTGCATTCGTCCGTCTGCTGTGGAACATTTGGTTACCTCCACGCCTTGGCTCCTCTTAATACTGCTGCAATGAACATGGGGTTGATGTGTCTTTTCAAATTTTAGTTTTTCTCCGCCGAGAGGCCCAAGATTGGGATTGCCTGCTCGTGCGGTAGCTTTATTTTAAGTGTTTTCACAAACCTCCATACTGTCCTCCCCCGTGCCTGGTACCAATTTACCTTGACAAAAGCAGCGCAAGAGGGTTCCCTTTTGTCCATGCCCGCTCCATCCTTTGTTATTTGTAGACTTTTTGATGATGGCCCTTCTGACGGGAGTGAGGTGATACCTCATTTTGATTTTGATCTTACTTTCTGTAATCACTGGCAATGTGGATCTCTTTCCATGTGGTTACAAACCAAAACAAAATTAACAAAACGGTGTCCGTCAAATTGCCCTCTTGAAACAGTTTCTGGCAAGTCGACGCTGGTTTGAATTCTTTTTCGATTATTTACCCCAGGACGTTTCTTGAGGGCAGATGTCATTTACAGCTCCCGCAGGCCCGCTGGGGCTATGAAGTGCCCTTGAGCACCGGTTATCAAGTTGTTGTTAAGGGAAACGTGCACAAGGGGGCGGCACATCTTCAGGCTCAACTGTGGTCACTCGGGCAACCAGAGCCAGAGAGAAAGGCCTGTTGCTGGGTTGCAGGTTAGGGTGGAATGTGCCAGAAGAAACCGCTCAGGGCTGGGGTCTCATTGCTGCTTCCTCCTTACCCTTCAGCCCCAGGAGAATCCCAACCGCTGCCCACATGGCAATGCTCAGGGTGCTGTCGTCCGGAAGGGGGATGGATTCCGAGGAAGGAGGCTGCCTCTGGGAACCCACAATCAGGAGACTTGGAGACCTGGTGACTTATCCAAGCTCTTCCAGCCGAAAAGTCCACCGGGCTTTGGGTGCACTCGGCTTGGTTGAGCTGTACGACGGCCCACCTGGATCTTTAGATGGTCGTCCCATCCCCAGGGAACCTGGCTTTGCAGGTGCAAGGGGCCCTCATTTGCTGGTCCATCCTCCCTAGGTCCCTCAGCTCCGCCACAGTCCAGCCTTGGGACAGAAGGCTGCTCAGGCTGCAGGGATGTGATACCAGCCCAGGTCACCGAGGCCTGTGGGGAATATCGTTGGGATTGCTTTTCTTTGCTTTTTAAGTGTAGTTTGATTTTATATCGGAACACAGTGGATTTCCAGTGTTGTGTTTGTGTTGTCTGTACAGCAACCTGATTCAGTTATACACATATACATTTATTTCCGATTCTTTTCCCATATAGGTTATAACTGATTGGTGACTAGAGTTCCCTGTGCTAAGCAGTAGGTGCTTGGTAATTGTCGAGTTTACATACATTATTGTGTATTGTTAATCTCAATAATCTAACTTCTCCCTCCTTCACCCCCACCTCCCTTTCCCCACAGGTAACCATAAGTCGTTTTCTC
>NW_021697088.1:0-4165 GCF_005190385.1 Monodon monoceros | reverse complement strand
TTGTCCCAGAGGTCTCTGAGACTGTCCTCAGTTCTTTTCATTCTTTTTTCTTTATTCTGCTCTGCAGTAGTTATTTCCACTCTTTTATCTTCCAGGTCACTTATCCGTTCTTCTGCCTCAGTTATTCTGCTACTGATCCCATCTAGAGTACTTTTAATTTCATTTATTGTGTTGCTCATCATTGCTTGTTTCATCTTTATTTCTTCTAGGTCCTTGTTAACTGTTTCTTGCATTTTGTTCATTCTATTTCCTAGATTTCAGATCATCCTTACTATCATTATTCTGAATTCTTTTTCAGGTAGACTGCCTATTTCCTCTTCTTTTGTTAGGTCTGGTACATTTTTATCTTGCTCCTTTATCTGCTGTGTGTTTTTCTGTCTTCTCATTTTATTTATCTTACTGTGTTTGGGGTCTCCTTTTTACAGGGTGCAGGTTTGTAGTTCCCGCTCTTTTTGATGTCTGTCTCCAGTAGCTAAGGTTGGTTCAGTGGGTTGTGTAGGCTTCCTGGTGGAGGGGACTAGTGCCTGTGTTGTGGTGGATGAGGCTGGATCTTGTCTCTCTAGTGGGCAGGTTCACTTCTGGTGGTGTGTTTTGGGGTGTCTGTGGCCTTATTATGATTTTAGGCAGCCTCTCTGCTAATGGGTGGGGTTGTGTTCCTGTTTTGCTAGTTGTTTGGCATAGGTTGTCCAGCACTGTAGCTTGCTGGTCGTTGAGTGAAGCTGGGTGCTGGTGTTAAGATGGAGGTCTCTGGGAGATTTTCGTCCTTTGATATTATGTGGAGCTGGGAGGTCTCTTGTTGACCAGTGTCCTGAAGTTGGCTCTCCTACCTCAGAGGCAGAGCCCTGACTCCTGGCTGGAGCACCAAGAGCCTTTCATCCACACGGCTCAGAATAAAAGTGAGAAAAAGTAGAGAGAATTAGTAGAATTATGAAGAAAGAAAGAAAGTATGAGGGAAGGAAGGAATAAGGAAGGAAGAAAGAAAGAAAGAAAGAAAGAAAGAAAGAAGCAAAGAAGGAAAGAAGGCAAGAAGGAAAGAAAGGAGGGAGGGAGGGAGGGAGCAAGGAAGGAAGGAGGGAAAGAAGGAAGAAAGACAGAAAGAAAGAAGATACAGTAAAATAAAATAAAGTATAATAAAGTTATTGAACTAAAAAAATACTTATTTAGAAAGAAAAAAAGGGACGGATAGAACCTTAGGACAAATGTTGGAAGCAAAGCTATACAGACAAAATCTTACACAGAAGCATACACATACACCCTCACAAAAAGAGGTAAAGGGGAAATAATCATAAATCTTGCTCTCAGAGATCACCTCCTAAATTTGGGATGATTTGTTGTCTAAAGGAGGGAAGGAAGGAAGGAAAGAAAGAAAGAAAGAAAGGAAGAAAGAAAGAAAGAAAGAAAGAAGTTAAAGTATAATAATGTTATTAAAATTAAAATTAATTATTAAGAAAAAAATTTTAAAAAATAACCATGGACGGATAGAACCCTAGGACAAATGGTGGAAGCAAAACTATACAGACAAGATCTCACACAGAAGCATACACATACACATTCACGAAAAGAGGAAAAGGGGAAAAAAACATAGATCTTGCTCTCGAAGCCCACCTCCTCAATTTGGGATGACTCGCTGTCTATTCATGTATTCCACAGATGCAGGGTACATCAAGTTGATTGTGGAGCTTTAGTTCACTGTTTCTGAGGCTGCTGGGAGAGATTTCCCTTTCTCTTCTTTGTTCTCACAGCTCACAGGTGCTCAGCTTTGGATTTGGCCCTGCCTCTGCATGTAGGTCACTGGAGGGCATCTGTTTTTTGCTCAGACCGGACGGGGTTAAAGGAGCCGCTGATTCGGGGCCTCTGGTGCACTCAGGCCTGGGGGAGGGAGGGCCACTGCATGCGGGGCGGGCCTGCGGCGGCAGAGGCCAGCGTGATGTTGCACCAACCTGTGGCCCGCCGTGCGTTCTCCCGGGGAAGTTGTCCCTGGATCCCGAGAACCTGGCATTGGCGGGCTGCACAGGCTCCGCAGAAAAAGGGTGTGGATAGTGACCTGTGCTTGCACACAGGCCCCTTGGTGGCGGCAGCAGCATCCTTAGCGTCTCCCGCCTGTCCCTGGGGTTCGTGCTTTTAGCCGCGGCTCGCGCCCGTCTCTGGAGTTCCTTTAAGCAGCACTCTTAAACCCCTCTCCTCGCACACCAGGAAACAGGAGCCATTTTTTTATAATTGAGCTGTATGTGTTCTTTATATGTTTTGCATATTATCTACTTATACAATATATGGTTTGTAAATATTCTCTTCCATTCTGAAGGTTATCTTTTCATTTTTTATTGTATCTTTTGCTGTGCAGAATCTTGTTAGTTTGATGTAGTTACTTTTGTTGATTTTTACATTTGTTGATTGTGCTCTTGTAATCTACCAAAAAATAATTGCCAAGAACAATGTCAAGGAGTTTTTTCTATGTTTTCTTCTAGAAGTTTACAGTATCAGGTCTGATATTTAAATCTTTAAGTCAGTTTCTGTTAATTATTTTGAGAGTGTAAAATAGGGTTTCAATTTCATTTTTCTGCATGTAGTTATCCAGTTTTCCTGACAGGTTTTGTTGAAGAGATGATTATTTCCTTTTTGAGTGTTCTTGGCACACTTGTCAAATGTTATTTGACCATGTTTACATGCATGTATTTGGGAACTCTCAAATCTATTTCATTGGTCTATGTTTTGGTGCCAGTGCCATACTGTTTTAGTAACCATAGCTGCAGTATAGCTTGAAATCAGGAAGTATAATGCCCCTAGCATTGTTCTTCTTGTTCATAATTACTTTGGATATTTGGAGTCTTTTGTGTCTCCATACACATTTTAGGATTGCTTTTTCTATTTCTGTGAAAAACGCCATTGGAATTTTGATAGGGATTGTGGATATATAGATGGCTTTGGGTATTTTGAATATATTTGTAATTAATGTTAATGTTCTGATCCATTAACACAAGATATCTTTCAATTTGTTAATGTTTTCTTCAATTTCTTTCATCAAATTCCTGTAGTTTCCATTATACAGTTGACCCTTGATTAACATGGGAGCAAGGGTCCCTGACCTTCCACACAGCTGAAAATCTATGTATAACTTTACAGTCAGCCCTTAGTATTCACAATTCCACATCTGTTGATTCAATCAACTTCAGAATATGTAGTACTGTAGTATGTACATAGTGAAAAATAATTTGTGTATAAGTGGACCCAGGCAGTTCAAATCCATATTGTTCAAGGGTCCACTGTATAGATATTTAACTTACTTCATTAAATGTATTCCTAAGAAATAAAAGCTTTCAATTTTTCAGTGTTTATTTTATTTTCATATCAGCTATGCTCTTGTGGTATATAGCCTTTATTACATTTAGTTATGTTACTTTTATACTCAATTTGTTGAGGGTTTTAGTCATGAAAAGATGTATTTTGTCAAATGCTTTTTCTGTCTATCAAGATAACCATATGATTTTTATCTTTCATTCCATTAACATGGTGTATCACACTTTTTTTTTGTTTGTTTTTGTTTTTTTTTTAAATATCTTTATTGGGGTATAATTGCTTTACAATGGTGTGTTAGTTTCTGCTTTATAACAAAGTGAATCAGTTATACATATACATATGTTCCCATATGTCTTCCCTCTTGCGTCTCCCTCCCTCCCACTCTCCCTATCCCACCCCTCCAGGCTGTCACAAAGCACCGAGCTAATATCCCTGTGCCTTGCGGCTGCTTGCCCCTAGCTATCTACCTTATTACGTTTGTTAGTGTGTATATGTCCATGACTCTCTCTCGCCCTGTCAAAACTCACCCTTCCCCCTCCCCATATCCTCAAGTCCGTTCTCCAGTAGGTCTGCGTCTTTATTCCTGTCTTACCCCTAGGTTCTTCATGACATTTTTTTCCCCTTAAATTCCATATATATGTGTTAGCATACGGTATTTGTCTTTTTCTTTCTGACTTACTTCACTCTGTATGACAGACTCTAGGTCTATCCATCTCATTACAAATAGCTCAATTTCATTTCTTTTTAAGGCTGAGTAATATTCCATTGTATATATGTGCCACATCTTCTTTATCCATTCATCCGATGATGGGCGCTTAGGTTGTTTCCATCTCCGGGCTATTGTAAATAGAGCTGCAATGAACATTTTGGT